>NC_068937.1:101427479-101704979 GCF_016801865.2 Culex pipiens pallens | reverse complement strand
AAGAACAGGAGAAAGAAGAAGAGAAAAAGAAAAAGAAAGAAAAAAAGAAAAAAGGAAAAGAAAGAAGAAATGAAAGAGAAGAGAGAAGAAGAAAGAAAGAAGAGAAGAGAAGGAAAAAAAGAGAGAAAGAGAGAAGAAGAAGAAAGAAGAAAAAGAAAGAAGATAAGAAAGAAAAGAAAAGGAAGAAAAAGAAAAAGAAAGAAAAGAAAAAGAAAAAAAGAAAAAAAGAGAGAAAAGAAGAAAGAAAGAGAAGAAGAAGAAAGAAAAAGAAGAAAAGAAAAGAAAGAAGAGAAGGAGAAAAAGAAGAAAGGAAGAAAGAAAAACAATACCCAATATCTCACAACAGAGGGGGGCTCTTTCTCCGGGTGGTGGTATTGGTTCGAACGGCACACACTCTCTCTCTAATCTGACAGCTGATGCGCGGGGGAGAAAATTGAAACGGGAGAAGTTCTAGCTGGGGTAACCCTACGGGCTCTATTGTTACCCCTTTTTGATGGGAAATAACACTCAGTCAGGATCAACACCATTACTTGGACAAATGTCTTCGGATTGCTATGTTTCTTTCACGCACGATGCAAGAGTTTTTTCTCAATATAAAGGTTATATGATTTGGTTTTCTTTTTAGTCATTTTTTCACATTGGATTCCATTGCATCATTGTCGAATGAAGATGATTCATTTTATGATTTTGAAGATTTGTTAAACTACTTTTTGGGGAATTAAAATACGTTATTTTGAAACTACTACTGGAAGATTTTTTAAATCGTTGTACGAAATTAGACCATGCATTGAATCAGAAACTATTGTGCATGAGAAGAAAAAAAAAACTATGTGTGAATGACAAATGAAGTAAAATGAATGAACTGAAAAGGTTTTCCAGCGGATTTTTTTTGCTTATTGGCTGATGTGTTATGTCAACGATTGTGTTTTTTACACGCATACACAAATAACAAATAACACAACTCGACACTTTCGAAGGTGACGTCAGTAGGGTAGGGTAGTCATCAATTAGACACTTTTGGTTTTTAGCTTTAATTTTTTTTTTTACATTGGCATGTTTTAATGAGTTTTTTGTTGCATTTTCTTTCTTTTTAATGTGTTCTAACTTTGACCAAAATATGAGATCGATCTTACGACTACAGCCAGAGAGTTATTCAACTGTCTCATTGTAGACGTACTTGGCAGGAACAATGAGAGAGCTAGGGAACAATGAGACACTCTACGAAAATCAATACTTTTCTAGTAAAACATCATTATGAATACAAAGAGACGAGTTGTTCCTTTTAATTCCGCTATATATGCTCTCTTTGTATTCATAGTAATGCATTCTGCTAAAACGCTCAACCAAACCACAATAAAAACCATGTTTTGTATTGTTCCATTGCAGGTAACTTGCCTTTATTATTTTTAAGCAATTTTCCCAACTTGTAACTTTAATTAACAAAAGTTAAACTAAAAAGCATTTAAATTTTGTAAAATCCATATATTTATACCAAATAACATCATATTTATGGTTAAACAAGCCTAACCAGACAAACTTCATCTTGACTTTTTTGGTTTTTTGACGTATTGCTTTTTTGCTAATTCAGCCTCCTGTGATCAAAATGTGAGTTTACGTAAATTTTTCCATACAATCTGCAGATACTCCGGAATCGGTCCCAGAGTGGCCAAAGTGGCAATTTTTTAGCATATAAATCTTCCTTGGGCTTACACGAACCTAACGTAACAAAAAGCGCCTAGATCCAACGTTCCGTGTTCAACTGATTCGCGTTCGTACAAAACCGTCGAAATCTATATATATAAAAAAAATCGACGGTTTTGTTCGAACGCGAATCAGTTCAATACGGAGCGTCGGATCGAGGTGCTTTTTGTTGCGTTGGGTTCTTATAAGCCCAAGGAAGGTTCTTACGCTAACCAATTGACACTTTGGCCACTCGGGAACCGATTCCGGAGCATCGGCACACTGTATGGAGAAAGTTACGTAAAATCATATTTTGATCACAGGAGGCTGAATAAGCAAAAAATCAAAAAACGTCAACAAACGAAAAAAGGCAGAACGAAGTCTGTCGGGGTGAGCTTGTTTTGTATATATATAGATAGATAAAGTTAAAACTCAATCAATATGCCTGTAAAAAACTGTAAATTTCGCTTATTTTAGCCCTTTTTTAGCTAACCACACAGATAAACGTGGGTACGCATGGTTGCTCAAGATGCATACCATTTATATTCCAAATTCACAATTTTATTTATTGGCAGGGAATTAACTAAAATTCAATTCTGTCGATTGGAGCGTATCCAGGGAGCCCAAATCTATCATACTTTGTCGAAGCTGTTACGTTCACTGACATCAACTTCACAAATGTCGAGTTGTGTAATGCGTACGGTGAGGCGTACGCGCAAAGAACAATAGTCCCAAAATAGACGCATACCTACATCGGTGCATTTTGTTGTACGTGTAGTTGTGCAGAATGATTAATGACTGTTTGGTCGCAATCGTGGTCGTACGTTACTTGCAGACGTTTTTTTTTTTGTATTACACTCAAAATTTGGTCACGAATCTCAACCAAAATATGAAATCAGAAAAAGGGAATACAAGTGTGACATTTTTGTATTGTATTGTATGAAGAGTGTCAATGTAACACGATCACGACCAAATGTCAATGTTTAGTCGATGGAGAAAGTGGGTTACTATCTAATTTCTAATGTTATCGGAAATAATCTGCCACTTACCGCATACGGACACACGGGGTTCGGTGGTCGAAAGAATGACATGAAAAAAAGGGGTTTGGGTTGTGGGGAGGTCGGACATGGTTGTGTCTGTGTGTGTGTGTGTGTGTATCAAGGGACGTGGTCATACGAGCGGTTTCATGCATTATTGTTTGTTAAAGGAGGGAGGATCCAAAGCAAACAGTCTGTTCACATACATTCCAAATGCATCGGTTAATCTTATTTGAATGGCTTGCAAGTATTTTTGAAAACGGCTTGTTATATGTTTTTGGTAACTCAATAAGAAGAGCAAACCGATGCAATTGGAAACAAGCCAGAAAATGGGGATATTTACAAGAAACAATCGTAAAATAGTTGCAGAACAGTCAGTGACAGTGAGCACCGTTGGGTTAGGTTATATTCGCAAGTGTTCAAAATGTTCACTTATTAGTTGAGATAATTGGAAAATTAGTTCAAGGTAATATGTTCGTGGTCCGGAGGATGTAACGAAACAATTAGCAACAAAACGAATCGAGAGGAAGTAAACGAAAAAATTTAATCACTCTGTTGGAGCCGACTGAAGGGAGGGGGTGGTAATGTGTGAGTTTTTGGTAGTTTAGGGGTTTGCTTTACCTTGACCCGCTGCAGATCGATCGGACTCATTATGGTCCCCTGGAAAAACTCCACGGTGGTGAAATGTCGCTTGAACAGACCTTCCAGCTCCAGATCGGGCGGTTTACTTTTGTGGAGGGGTGGTATTCGATATAGGGGAGATTTTGGTTTTGGTTTGGTTTTGATTTGATTTTATATAGTTGTATTTCGAACGTAGGTGTGAGTGTGCGAGTGAGTAAAAAAAGAAAATATTGTACAAGGGGTGGGGGGGGGGTTCGGGGTGAGGATCGTGTTTTTGCGCGTTTCATTCAAGAGATTACATCATTTGGTATCGAATGATTTTGGAACGATTTACGCGTAAAATATTAAAAGTTTAGAATCAGACAAGCAATCCAAAAATGAAACATTAGCATACACGAAAGGTTAGTTTTCAAGGTTTAGAGCATAATGGAAAATAGAAAGAAGACACAAACAGTTTGGGTTAGTTTAATGAAGTTTAAGTTTAAACAAAGTAACGCGAAATACACGCTTCTATTCCGTCGTGAAAAGAGAAGGGGAATGGATTAGAACAATTATAACTTATGTTGGGTTTTTAACATCGATCAATTATAATATTAAATGTGTGTCTTAATTCGTCATCCAAAGCTGTGGCCGCGGATGTTCGCGAATTTGTTAAATATTCGTATAGTTTGACTAAAAGAAAGGTAACGATCAATTGAAACAAACATAATAGACACATGTTGTATAAGCGATTAGGTGATAAAAATACGATTTCAATCAAATGTTTATAAGCAATAGAAAAGTTAACTTTAGAAATTGCCAATAGAACAAAATAGTAGCTTTCGAACACTTGTGTAAAAGAGATGCGGCATTCCAAAGTAAATTGTTGAAAAAGAGACGGGAAACAAAAGTTTGAATTACGACTGGCGAACAAATGAAAAGATTACAATGAATACAAAAGTAAAATAAAACACTTGTTTGAATTTCAATTAAACTGCATTTATGGAAAGACAGCATACCTTTTACCATGCATTGAAAGAGAAAGAGATAGGAAGAGAGCATATAGGGTGACTGCCAATTGTTGTTGCACCAGATGATCAAGATTGATGCACATAAAATAAGTTGTGTTCTCCTATTTTGCAATATCACTAAGAGTTTATCGATGTTAGCAAAAATACAGCCAACGCATCACCAATAAGCGGTCACCCTGTTGCATGTTAATTCTGCCAATCTATCAACAACAATTGTAGGTTAAACATGGATATTAAATACGACGTTCTAGACCCTTCAATACACCTTCATATCCATGAATCATCTCATAATTCTATTGCATCAATGGACGGAGACATAGATTCGAAAGAGCTTTCGGATACTTTCCTTTGAATTATTTGGGTGGAGAATTCTGCTTTAATCTAACTTCAAAACATTTAGTCGATTTCCGAACGGCAAAAACAAACTAACTAACTTAGACAAGCAATGGGAAAACAGTGTAGCGGTTTTTTGGCCTACAGTTACTGCAAGTTTACGAAAGCTCGCTAAATTTAACGCACCGATCACAGAGAAAGGGTGCCCCGCGAATTTCTGCCAGTCAGTTCGTCAAATCCCCCGTAGAACCCATTTCCTGCGTAACGTTGGTGAGCTCTCTAATAAAGTGTTTACGTTTTACGAACTCTACGAAGCGATTCTAGCAAAAACAGACAGAGGTTTGTGGGAAATTTTGGAACTTTTGCACGACATAAGCTCGAACCGGTACCAGCTGTTGAGTTCAGAGATTAAACAACTTTTCAGCAACAACCGGTGTGTGGTGGAAGTGTTTAGTAAGATTTTGGTGCTTGAGACATGTGCGGAAAGTGTATAAGAGTGTTGCTATACTTTGAAGCTGTTGTTCAGAAAGTGTGTTGATTTTACTGTTCTGTGAATGGACGGTTGATAATGTTCAAAATTCCACTTTTTCGTCGTTTTTTTGTTTTCTTTGTGTGTGCAAGCAAGCGCATTAAAGATAAGTTTTTTTTTTATTGGGGGGAAATTTCGCTGCTTTTGCATGTTGAATGTTCAATATTGTTAGCAATATGTCGAGTATGTAAACGGTGTAAACTTGTACAACGAAAAAAGAGTTTATTTTTTTTTTTTTTTTTTGCTGGTTTGTAGGCGAAAATATGACTTGAAAGGATGTACCTTAACTCGCTCCAAATCGACCGCATTCATCATAGTTCCCTGAAAAAACTCCACCGTTGTGTAATGTCGCTTCAAGAGACCCTCGAGTTCCAGATCAGGCTCCTTTCTACATTCGTATAATTTGTACAGGTTGGTGGTTGGTGGATAACATTAATATTTTTGTTCAGTTTTTTTTAGACAGGGTACATAAAGTTTGTTTTTTTTGGTTGAGAAGAGTTGTAGAAGTAAAAAGCAGTGAGAATAAACGAAAGCTACGATGACGATGGTAACGAGGTTATATTGGATTAAAGATTTTCTTCGTTTTTATTATTTAGAATTTTATTTATAGAAGAGTATTTAGAGTTGATGGTATTTTTACTTTTAGCCGTTCATTACTGAACCAAAATTCCAGAGCCATATTAATTTTCCATACGATTTTGTATGGAGAAGTCACATTTTAACTGATGACCATTTTTGAGCATATTAAACATTTTTGCGATCAATGTTATCATAATGCGATAATGTTTTTTTTTAAGTTTATTTTTGATGACTTCTGAAGCTTGGTTACTTCAATTTGAATGAATAAGATAAAAGAGAGACTGGATTCAACTCAAATGTTGTTAAATTCGACTAGAATAGTAGTTTATGCAACAAGTTGCGAAAAGAGGATTTTTTCAGCACGTGTCGTACATTTATGCATCGAGTTGGATAAATACGACGAGTGATGAAAAAAAAAATTTTGCAACGAGTTCCATACAACATTTTTTGCAATTCCGAAAAACACCCATTGAGTGAAATTTTAAGTCAAATTTTCATGTATTTTGTCAATAAATCGTTTAAATCAAAAAAAAATTGAAACGTGTTACTTTTCGAAACAAGTGCTAAAAAGTTCAACTTTTCAGCACCCATTTCAGTGCTGAAAAGAAGAACTTTTCAGCATTTATTTTGAAAAGTGTTGCTATTCGATTCTGTTATTTTTGGTACAGAAAAGTAGGCTATTTCGTCGTTCAAGAATGACGGGAAAAGTAAGTAGTTTCACGACGGAATTGCAAAAACTCAGTTTTTGACATTGTTATCTCAACTTATATTTTTGTCATGTTTATTATAAAAACCATTTACTTAATTGCTGAAAATATGAAAAAGTGATGTAATTTAATGGATTTGTGTTTGGAATTTATTTATACGAATACGCAGAAAAGTACAGTGTTTTTTGTATATCTGTCATGGCTGCCACACATTTAGTCTCCGTTCAGTACATAGTATTTTGCTTACCGTCATCAGGGGTGACATTGAGTCTGGGGGTGAGATTGGGTCATACAAAAATGCTGAAATAAAAAGGATGGTTTGATTTTTTTGATTTTAAGGTGTCCGGAAATAAATTTACCCTTCTAAAAATTTTAAGACAAAAACTCGTTTTTGACCATTTTTACCTCATTCGATTTTTATTATTTTTTTTACATATGTTTTGTGGACAAAAAGTGCCAACCTTTGACCTTATTTTGGGTAGTATCGAAAATTGAATCCTGAATTAAAAAGTACTTTTGTAATTTTATGATAAAATGCACTGTTTTCGAGTCAAATCCATTTCAATGCAAAATTTTTCAGAAAAAAAATTCTTTTTTGTATTCATTTCAAACAGTGTCCAACTTTTTTCACCATAAAAAAGCTGACAAAAATCTCTCCTCCCACTAACATTTACACACAAGATCCTCTGTAAATACTCTTAGCCTTAAGAAAACTGTAATTACAAAAGCCGACTCGGTTCTAACCAGATCCCAGTACCGAAAAGGGCCGAAGACACCAATGTCTGAATGTCTGACTGGTTTATGGATGCCCGTTACGTGTGAATTGGGGATGTTTATGTCCCGAGCAGGGGTAAATAACACGGGAATACCATATTTTGGTATTACTTGGCATAATAACAAATACCAAAATGTGCCCTTGGTTGCCCAGTAATAGATGGTATAATACCATGAAATCATACCAAAAAACTATATGGGGAAGACTAAAGCAATACCAAAACGTGCCATTCCAAGGGCAAATGAATACCAGATAATAACAACTTTCCGGGTAAATAAAAATCTCATTGGACAAAAAACAATGAGAATTCTCTATAGGATTACAGCGAGAATTCAATTTGATTAATGGAATTTCAATGAGAAATGGGTAGAATTTTGATGCTATATTTAAATTCTTCGAACAGGCAGAAAAACGAAGTCTTGCTTGGAGAGCTAAAAAATATCAGGTAAAGAAAACTAAAGGAATACTGGAATCGAACTCATGACAGGTAAGGTGCAGACACCATTTTAGCTACCCGTTTACCAACTGAGCTATCAACGCTTGTTGAAAACGAGCTGCTGCTGCATCAATATGTTTTAGCTGCAGGCAAAAATATCAGGAAATTCAAAGAAAGAGAAACAAACTAAACCAGAACGAGAAAGGCTATAGGCCCAGGCTGCGTGGGATTTTCGAGGATGCATGATTCCAACTGAATAGGATTCAACACAAATCCAATATTGAATAGATTTTAGAACGAAGTTCGAATACCACATGCATACCAACATTTTGGTATTGAAAGAGTTATTTTATCAAATTAACAAAGACTGACATTATTTTTTTTGAGTTAATCGATTATGACGAACAAGGCACACAATGTTAAGTAAAATCCATTCTAAATTTTTAAATTTTTCACGTTGGTATTAAACCTATTGTTGTCGTAAAGTTAATCGTCTAAATATATAAATGTTTTTCTTATCATTTTCAAATGTATCAGCATACTTTTAAGAATGTTAAACATAATTTAAAATAGTTTTTTTTTATGAATCACCTTTATTTTATAATATTTTTATTTAAAATACCTTAACAATACCAATGTATGGTATTCCCTAATTCATAAAGATCACAAATGATTTTTTTAGATCAAAATAAAATAGTTGGCTTTAATTTGGAGTAGATTTGCGTTTTTAAGTATGTAAGTAAGTAACAGTATGTCAAAATTCGACATTTTCTTAAAATTTGCCCAATAACAGAACAATACCAAAATTTGGTATAATAACAAAGATTGGCATTAACTTACACTTTAGACATTTTTTCAAGGGCTCGCCAAAACCAAAATTTGGTATTGATACCATTAAATGGTATTATTTTGCATTTCCCGTGTTATTTACCCATGCTCGGGGTCACAATCTTGTGATTCAGTGACTGGAGACAACTAATCTGTGTCAGTGTCGATGACCCTTGATGTTTTCAATACTGATCAGAGTTGATGTTATCACAGCGTATAAAGAGATTTAGAAAACTCTCCAATATAGCCTCGTTACCAAGCAGAACAAATCCTGACGATGATGGGAAACCTAAACCAAACACAACTCAAAGGCGTATGAACAGAGGTGAAAAGTATGGTTGAGTGGGTGTGTGAGGGAGGTGGAAAGAAAAAGCAGCAGATAGTGACGAGAGCGCGACAGTCAGACAGAGACGGACAGAGACAGGCTGGCTGGCTATGGTGAGAAGATATTCGCTGATAGAGAGAGGGGGACAAAATGGAGCCTTTTTTTTGCAATAAATATGGAGGTCGCTTATTTAATTGGAATGACTTTGTTGATATTTTTGGTTTGTAAGCGGAGTTTGTTTTTGTTAACCATTGCTTTAATATTATAATTGATGAGTAGTATTTTCTTTCATGTTGCGGTTATTTTGATTATTTTCATCAAATTGCGTGAGGATACGATCTTCATGAAGAGGGGGGGTTATTGTGATAATAGCAATAGATGTATGGGTGAAAGACGTGCGGTAACGGAGTTGTGGGTGAGTGGGGTGGCGGGGGGTTCTATCTGCTATAGTAGAAAGCACTAACTATGTGGGCGGCGTGAGTTTGTGCGGCACTAGCCACAACAACTCACTTACGACCTGCTCCACAAAGGAAAATCAAGAAAGGGGGGTGGGGTGAAGATGGAAACGCAAAAAGTTGGCGTAATGTTGGTGTGGGTGAATGAAGCGGAAAACTGGAAAACGGATCCACTTACCGATGTAAAAATACCACTTCAACGTCCACATCCTCGCGATCTTCGTGTAAAAAATCCTTCAGGAAGTGTGACACCGACTCGTACGTTATATGCCCGCACACCACGATATGTCTTTGAGGGGTTTTAGATTTTTGTTTGCACAACACATTCACGCACACACAAACACACCCATTCGCCGGCATAGCGTTCAGGTTCAGGATCCGAATCCAAGTTGGAGGTCGGTGTTGTCCAGCAGCGTTGGTTGATTTGTGATATTTCAAGTGTTTCGAAGTTCGTTCCAACGGGAACACCAGGGAATTGTGCAGAAAAAGAGAAACAATGCATTAGTTTCCTACATAAACAGACGCTTCAACAAATTATTGTACATTGGCTAGTAGTAACAGTGAACAACTTAAGAGTTCGTTTATCTTAAGGTATGGTTGTAATGGTACGTACGATTGTTCGGAGGATAACGGGCAAGGGATTTTAGCTTCTTTTGTTTTCGGGAAACCGATCTGCACGCGCTATCCTGCGAACAGTACGACTATCACATACACACTAAACACAACATAAACCGAAGCGGTATGGATTATATATTAGAACGGAAATGAAAGAAAGGGAAAGTAAATAAAACACAAGACAAGAGAGGAAGAGGAACAGGGACTGGTGGGGGATCGTTGGTTTCTGGTTCCGGTTTGAATTCAAAATGATGAATGCCAAGGGAATGGACCTGGGAAACATTAGCGGACGACTGTACTGACAATGAGAGATACGAGGGAGTTACACCACAAGTAAGGGATCACAAAACGGATATCATGCCATTGAGGAATTTGGGGATGTTATTGATTTCCACGCGGTTTTGTAAGGCATGGGACAAAGTAGGGGTTGGTTGGGGGAAAGGGGGTTGTTTAGTTGTTTGTTACTGGTCATAGAAGTGTCCCTGGCCGGGCAGTTGCCGGACAGAACTGGTCAACGTGAGTTTCGCTAGGTCTGTGGGTTTGGTTCATATTTTGGGGAGGAAGGATCGCCTCCGTTCGGAAAAAAGGTACAATGTTCCTAATGAAACAGTCTCAATGTGGGGGTTCGGAGCTCTAAATATATTTGGTGTCTTTGGGTGAGCAACAATCATTGTAACATGTTCGATCAGAGAGATGTCGTTATCGCTTCACTTTGAATGCCGAAACTTTACGCGATCGTTTTGCTAGAGTTCAATTTCTCACGATTCAACGTGATAACATTGTTCTTTAATACTCGACGTATGATATCGGAAAAATGTTAGCTTGTGCGGAAAATGTAATTTCGATTGTATATCTACAATGTTCAAATTGGTTCATATATTAAATTGAATTATCAGCTACTACAATTATTTCTACAAAGTAGTCTACCAACAAAGCTGCAACAGCTGGACGAGAAAATCTTGCAGCACATTTCCAAATCGGAAAAGTTTTCCGGGCTACAAAAATTTTCCCTTCACAAACACACCACCCTTGTGTGAATGTATGCTCACTACTATTGCTACTACTATCTACAATACAAGCACAGCTCTACGCATTCCACGTTCACATACACACTCAAAATTGTTTCCGTCCACAAGAAACAAAGGTACGCTTGGTATTGCACCAAACACTAACTACTCAATGGGAAACAAGGTGCTCGCATGCAGGTGCTTCAGTCTACGATGCAACAATAATTGGATATAAATCGTGCGGTTCAAATCAAAAATTTAAATTTTTAAACGCTTTGGTAACCCACATCCAAATACAATAACCTTCACCAATGCGTTCAAAAGAAATGTTCAAAACTCTACCAAAATGCCTCTTGGTTACAGGAGATTTTGTTGTTGTTTTTTTTTTCGTTACAGAAAAAAAAACAAAATGGAAAAAAAAACAAAAAATCAAAAGTAGCGCCTGCGTAAACGGAAATGAACGTGGTTTGAACAAAATCATTTGTTATTAGAACAAAAATCTTCATTTACAAGTTTTCTCCTCTTTTTTGGTGATTACTTTAACAACTTGACTCAATATATTATTGTTATTACTATTTTCGCTAAATGAAAACGCTAACCCCTATCTCAGCAAATGGTTTCCTCTTGCTTCTCGACTGCCAAAAACATCTTCCCCCCCTTTACTGTTCGGGAACAGTGTACGTACGCGGGCTATCCAACACGACGCTCTACAGACAGGCTATTGAAACTGGTGCTCAAAAGTGTCCACCGGATTCCATTGATACGGCGGTGGTGGTCAATCCAGAACTCACTACTATCTAGCATGTAGTCCATTCCAAAAACGGGATGATCAGCGCTCAGAGCATCCCCTTTGCCTAGTGCGATGATACCTGCAAGTGTGAGTTTGTGTGTGTGTGTGTGTGTGTGTGTGTGTGTGTTTTTTTATGTGTGAGGTAACTGTGTGGCTTGACTCAACCCGACTTTATTCAAATGATCCATAACAACCCTGCAAGAATGCTGTTGTCGCTTGATTAGCTAAAATGCTTCTTTACTGTGTGACGTGCTATTGTTTGCTACACTTGTCATGTGTTTGTAAATGTTCAACAGTGTGTGTGTGTTTGTGGGAGTACGGTAACTTCAGTCGCTTAGAATGATCCGTAACGGCTCTAGCAGCAATTAACTAAGAATGGAAACCGTGCAACGCATATTTGAACAAATATCATTCGAGTACAGTTTTGCCTTAAATGAATACCTAAGTGTTTGCAAAGACACAAACACACGCACAAAAAAAAAGATCACAAATCACTCAAAAATGATCTTCAAAGTATCGAGTCATACGACTCTGTTCCCAAGCGGGAGTATTTCTTCCTAGAAACCGCGCGCTGTCTAAACAACAAAAGAACAAGGATATATGTTTCGGAACAACATTCAATGCATAACAATTTGAGAGTGGCATAAACTGGTTGATGACGGTCGTGAACCTTAGCGAAGGAATTTGATTAATCGAATCGCTCACGTTCAGTACGAGTGTCTGATGAATGAGGCAATGTGAATCAAATTTTATTCTTTATATTTTTGCACAACCTAATGTTGAAATGTATTAAATTGGGACGTTTTTGCTTCATATGTGTTCTTTTTTCAAAAGATAAATCTAGACTAATGCTTTCCCGACTGATGAATCCCTGATAATACCTTGCTAGACTGTACCTTTACTGTTGTCAGTTCATCGTTCTAGGTAATATGTTTACATTATTGGGCCATGCATGACCCATTTCAGCGCTATGTGTTATATGTCAAAAGTTTTTTTTTTTTTTTTTGACTCAAAACTATCAACAATACAATCCTCACTTACTTTTTTCAAAAGGTCCTACTATTTACATAGGAAACCCATGGCGCATAGATTGTTTTGAAATAGCAATCTAGAATTATCAGAGCCTGAAAAAAATCATATGTTTTTCTTAATATACACCAAATTTTTTCGCTGAAATTTGGTAAAGTTTTTGCAATTCATTTTCGGGTGTTCTCGGATGTACTGCAATTATTAATATTGACAAGAAAAGTGCTTGGGGCGTAATCTAATCACAAGACTTTCCAGCATGCTTTCATCGGACTGGCTGCGTTTGTGTTAGATTAGATTAGATTAGATTTGTCATTTTGACAGGTGATTGAGTCAAATTTCAGTAAAATGGTTGTCAAAACAACTGAAATTTCAACAAACAAAAATGCAGTTTGTCTGTTTGACAGATCATTTGCTGAAGATTTTTATGCCATTTTATGCCAAACAGCACTAAGTATTTCAAAATCAAACACAACACATGTAAAAGTTGATTTTCACTCGGTAGCGTTCAAACAGTAAGGGACTATCCAAAAACCACGTGAACACATTTTTGGGATTCTAAACTCCCTCCCCCCCCCCCCTCCGTCGTGGACAATTTCCATACAAAAAAAACTTTTTTTAAATGGAGCGTAGATAACCGTTAACCCCCCCCCCCCCCCCCTCAAATTGTCCTCGTGGTTTATGGATGATCCTTAATTCATACGTGACATTTCAGTTTGTCGGATTTAAGGCAGATTTACTGTTTACTGATTTTTTTTTGGAATGATTTTGTTGGATTGCTGAATTTCAGCAAAAGTGATTGATGAATCGCATTCAGTTATTTATTTTGATAAAATTGCAATTCAAAATTTGGTGTGTGTACTACGTGTAAATTTTGTACACATCTTTTACGTTGTATCACGTGGTTACGAAAGGTAGTAAACGACACTCCCAACAATTTTTCGGCGCATTCTCTATTCAAGGGGAATCATGAACTTTGAGGTCCCCAAAAACACGAGCACATTCAATATTTCAAAAATATTTAAACAGGGCTGAATGGTTTTTCTTCAAAATTTGCATAGAGAACTAGTGTGGTTCGCTCGTTGTGTGCAGTTTCTGGATTGCATGCATAGGCAACGAACCACCCTGATTTTCCATATAAATAACGGGATCGATCGCGAGATCCAATTTATTTGGTTGGGTTTTTGTGAAACTTTTTTTCAAAGTGGAAATTTCCATTGCTCAAAATTTCGTGCAAAATATAGGCTGTAGAAGAACCATTCACTGGTAGACAATTTGCAAAACATTTGAGAAAAATAACTTGTCTGTCGGTTAATCTTGATTCATAAAGCGTCAATAAAAATGGGTTTCTTGTTTTTGGTAGAACTTTAATATATCGTGATTCACTTTTCATTTTAATTTACTCTTCCTTGGCACAAGATTCAGAACTATCATTGACAATTAGGTCCTTTAAGATGAGCCCAAATAACCTTAGCCAAATCTCTAAGTAGCAATGTATGTATCAGTTCTACAAGAACTCTCCAAATTGCTAAAGGCAAACTTCTAAGGTTGAAGTAGCAAATCGTCGCTGTCGTGCTAACTTGTCGCACGTGCATTTTGGGTCAAATTGAGTTAAGAACGCCATTTTGTGCAGCTCACAATGCTTCGCCTTCTGACCTTCGCAGATCCCCAAAATTCGATTTCAATCCTGGGATATTCGATAAAAACCGAAAAAAAACTCCGTGTACTTTTGTCACTTTTCAAATAAACGAAGTTTCAATCTTGTCGTGCTATCTTATCACAGCCTGACAGTTGATGTTAGTGCGACAAAGGGCAAAGGGATTTCAGGTCAGGACGCGTTTGACACAAGTACGAGCTCGAGTACCGTAAACATTTGTAATTATAACTCGAGACTCCAGTAACCAAATTCAACCAAACAGAATGGTCAACTAAACAAAACGTGTTAGTTATTGTTGTCATTGCGTGCTCCCGTTTTTGTTTATTCCAGGTCAAACAAGAAAACGCGTCAAAAAGCGACGTGCGACAAGTAAGCACGATAGCGTTGAAATAGCAGTTTTTGTATGTTGATGATTTTTTTTTAAACACGGGTTGTACATTTAAAACGATTGCTTCATACAACATTTTTTTTTTAATTTCGAAAAAACGTTAGGTTCCCCGCTTTGGTTACGCGTCTGTGTGTTTGATCAACTTAGAAACCAAAACAAAAAATATTTTTCAAAAAAATTTTTTTTTGTATGAACACTCAACGAATCATCTCTCTGTGATACAACTTTACGCAGTAGGCCTGACCGCTTTAAAGTCTGTGATGTTTCAATGCATTCCGATGCAATTGCGCACTACAAATGTTAATAAATCGTCTGTTGCGTGCTATCTTGTGACAACGACCATTTAGTACTTTTCGAGAAAATCGATTTGTAAAGTTTGATGGTGAATAATTTCAAAAGTATGAATGATAGAGTCAAACTTTTTGAAGCAATCGGTTCGTATACTATCGCTAAACAAACGCTCCAAGTTTCTTTTTGAAGATAAAATGGTCTATGTCACAAGTGTGTTTTGCGATATCCGGGAAACGGTAGCGAATTTCCAAAATCGGATTAAAGCATCTTGTAGTGTTTGTTAAGTATGGCAAAACGTCATCATTAACTCATTTTCTACCAAAATGGTCGTTGTCACAAGATAGCACACAACAGACGATGATCGTGCACACTTGTGACACGTCATACATGTTTTTGGAAAATGTGGATTTTTTTTTAATTGCACAAATTTGTGTTGATGCCTATTTTTTTAAAGCAATTCCATCTTTTGTTTTTTGAAAATATACTGATTAAGTTGATTAAACCATTGATTTGAGCTTATTTTAGTTTGTATGGGAATTCTGTGCACACTTGTGACACGTAGTACAATTTTACTTTCGAAACACACTTGTGACACGTGCTTTTCAGATTTTTGTTTACATAATTTACTGTATCTTTTAACTGGCGTAACCAAATTAGTTGAAACTTGGAGCGTTTTTTAAGCGATAGTATACGAACCGATTGCTTCAAAAAGATTGACTCCATTATTCATAGTTTTGAAATTATTTACCACCAAACTTTAAAAATCGATTTCCTCGAAAAGTACTAAATGGTCGTTGTCACAAGATAGCACACAACTGACGATATGCTAATGTAGACGCATAATATCATAATCATCATTATAATTTAAAGATAAGCGTTTCCAAAGTAAAAACCATTGGCAGCCAGCCACACTGAGCAGCTGTATCAAGGCTATTTTTTAACCGATTTTGATTATTTTGCAGAAAAATACTTCCTTCCTATTTTTTATGTTTTGCAAGGACGTAGTCGCTCTGGGCTCCTATGAGTTTGAAAGTAAGGCTTGGATCAAAGGCGCCGGATATAAATATGGCACTTAGAGTTTATTCCCGGTAAGATCGCAATTTTCCAACACTTACACTTCCTTTACTTCTGAAGCAACCAAACGGTCAATTTTTCAACACAAAAATAAACTGTTTTGTTGAGTACACAGGATTTTGTCAGAAATTTAAAAATACTTTACAAAAAAAATCAATTAAATAACTAATAAAAATCTAATTATGGAAATGATATTTACTTTAAATTTCAGGGTATACTGAACCGCCGGTGGTTGGTCCCTTTTTCGTTTGACACTTTTTTAGTTTGTACCCCGTTGGTTGGTCAAAGTCAAACTAGAAAGTAACGAACTGTCACTTTTTACACGGCGCTCACGCACTCTATCAAAACAAGCTTTTGGTAGTGTGTGTGTGAACTCCATGTTAAAGGGGTGTCAAAGTAAAAAGTGACACCTTGAAGGAGATTATTCTAGGGTACCAAATGCAGAAACAAGCACCAGTGACATTTCGCCTATCTATATAGCCTCTCTAGTTCAGTAGGTTTAGTGTTCGAGAGAATCCGAATAAGAACTTTCAGAATCTTATCAGTTGTTATTTTTAAGCACTCTTTAAAACTGAAGCAACATTTGAAAGGGGCGGTACGACATTACTCTTACGGCCTGAGAAATAATGCTAAAGATTTAATATATTCATCAGTAATTTTTGTGCCTTTCTCTAGGTTTTTGTATCCCACGAAATTCATATAAAAAATCTCAATCAATAACTTATCCAAAGCTGAAATCTGTTTAATTGACCATTTGATTTTTGACCTGTCAATGAGTCAATGAGTTGGAACCTACTGATACTTAGTGGTGGTCCAAATCCCGATACGGGACAATCTATGATTTTATGGAGTAGCATCATGTTAATGTCTATGAAAAATAACGGTTCGAATAGACTCGGCTGTACATTTTCTGCAATAGGTTTGTAATGAACAGAGAAACAAACAAAAACAAAACGATAAAATTGAAGTTCACCCGTCCAAACATTCGTACCACTTGTACTGAACATGTTGAAGTTCAATACCGTTTCGTTCCAGATAAGCAAAGCCGCGCATCGAATACACGCTCGTATCACGACATGTCATCAACCGCAATCAACAACGACACTAGAAACTGATATCAATTTCAATATATACGTAGACATAACAGGTAAGTCTAACAAACAGAGAAAATTATACGTAATGCAACTGTTTGAATATACACAATATCGTTATCATCGCGCGCTCGAGGAGTGCGGAGACAGAAGAAAAACACATCAAAAAATATATGCATATGTTTTGTAAGGGAAAAAGACCAAACAAAAAGTTTAGAGAAATAAAGTACCGAAACGAACAATGATTATTACTACGACTGATAAAGTAGAACACTTGCTGTCGATAAATACTGGCAAAAACGATGGCTTACAACATTAATACACTACGACGATTATAGAGAGGTGTTGAATTTTTTGTATGCTTTAGAAAGTGGCGCCATTTCAGTTCACACAGTGTTCATGGTGTTAAAAATAAATTTCTGCTCAGATTCGGGCAGAGAAAAGTTAAAGAATTGTTTACAAAAACCGCATTCAAGTTCGAAAACTATCTTTGAAAAGTTATCACTAGGGAACTCTAGAATATGTTGAGAAAATAACGAAAGAATTTTCCTTAGTAGGTATGTTACCATCAGTCGGTTTGATAGTTAGAAATAAAACGTTATCTTGAGGCGGACACATGTCTATTAGAAGAAGAGATAGGTTTCGTGTGATTAAGGAGACACATCAAGAGCATATACATATAGTACAAAGACTAACAGAGTGGTACAACTGACGGAAACACTGACATTGGCATCCATTTTGTTTTGATTGTTGATACACGACATTCAGGTTGCGTGGTTGTCACGTTCTTTGGGTAAGGTTGAGTTTCAATATTGCACACAATTCAATTCAATATATGCACGATGCGTGGCGCGAAACACAAACCGCTAAGAAATGTCGGCATGTGTTAGGACGCATTACGACGAGATGAAAGGGGGTAGAATAGGGTCACCTGGTGAGCGTGAATGTTTATCGAAAATGGCCTCTCGGGCACGACAGGGGCGCCGCGTGCGGTCATTCTGCGAGGCGGTGGCCATTTTGTCAAAACACAGCTCCGCTGACGCTATTCTTCCCTTTGTTACGCGCTGATTTCGCGGCTACAGACTTGAGGCTTTTTTTAAATGCTAACAATCTACGACGATCTATTTGGGAAGTTGAACACCAGAGTATGCGTTCGGCCCTGAAGAGCTGGATGTTCCATAACATTGTGGTTTGGGTTTTTTTGGCTTGAAAGGTTAAGATAAAAGGCGTTGTTTTTAACGGAATTCTTAAACGTACAGTGTAACATTGGAATAAAAACATATCAGAAAGCATGTACTCGGTTCGGGAATTGGTAGAAATAACGCAATACCAAAGTAGTGTGATCTTCAACTAAATCCACCTTGGTTCAGAGAACGAAAACACTGTTAACGTAATACAATAACTAAGTAAGTAAGAAAACAGTTAAGCACACACAAACCAATGTTATGGAAACCCGCTTCAAGTTACTGTCACCGGATAACTTTCACAGATTAGACGTGTTGTTTTGCTAAGCGTTTTTTGCTTGGATTAGGAAAGCTCGGCAAATGTTTGAAAAACAAAATCAGAAGCACAGAAGCAAGTCCGATTCCTAGAAGGTAGAAGCCAACTTCCGTTGTCCCTAATAGGCTTTTAAAGGTCGTTTCTAGTCTCATTCGGGAGTTTGGGGGTTGTAGTACAGAAGAGCTCCTAAACATTTGGCCCTAAAGGTAAGCTGTAGTAGGTGATGGTGGTTTATAGGTAGTGGGGGAAGGTTTCGCGTGTACATGGTCGTTTAAATCCAGTACATCAAACACTAACACAAATAGCAAAAAACACCAAAAAAAATAAGAGTGGAAGGGTCGAAAATAACTCAAGAAAATAAGCTTCCTTGGTCCTGGGTGGGCGTCTGTCTATAGTCTGTTGGTTACTGAAGTGGTGAATCCGTCCACACTAAGTCCCGTACGTACTGTCAGGATAATATTAGCACTCTCCGTAAAGTAGCGCTGCGAAACACAGAATTGGAATTAAAGTAAGAGGTACTTCGGTTCCAAAGGAGCAAAACCAAAGAAAGAAAAGAGAGAAAGATTTGAAGGAAGAACTGAAAACTCAGAGGGGATGGTTTGGAAAAGTAAAAGCAACAGAAAAAGATAGATATAGGTCAAAGCTGGAAAGCACTGTTGGGGGTTTTTTTTTTTTGGGTTTTGTTGTAAAATCTCACCTTCGCCCCCGCTCATTCTTCAGTGTTCCCCCATACTTGGGTCTAGTTCCGATCAAGTCTATAATCTCTGGTATACAACTTGCAAATATCGCCTTTAGTTTTGTAGCAACGATTGGTTTTTTTGTTTGTTTATTTATTTATTTATTCATACCATGCCATGGATGAAGAGATTTTTTGTGCCACGGTTCGTTTCAGCACAAAGAGTTCAGGAAAAAGAAAATATATGGGTGTGTGTGTGTGTGTTTGATATTGTTTCGAAGCATTACACACACGCACATGGATTTTACGGCACGCCAAAAGGGTTTTTGTTTTCGATTTTTGTATGAGTTGCAGCAAGGTTCGCCCAGCCATTGCGTTTTTTTTTTTTTGTTTGGATGGTTGGTTCAAACAACACATGTATTAGTACAGTGGAGTTCAAGGTAGAGTAAATGGAATTAGAAGAAAGAAAAGAGAAAACAAAACATAAATATCTGCATATTCAAAAGCACTGCAACAATGTTGAAAGATCAACATGGTTCGATTAAGTAGTGTAAGAGAAGAACAGTTTGTAGAAGATTTGTTAAATATTATTTACTAATTACAACCTATGTATTGACCTAAAGCTGTACTCTATTGCGCCGTGGAAAGTGGACTTTTCTTCGCAGAAATATCTAACACCGTCTGTTGATTACTGTACTCCGAATTTCTTGGATTCAACTTAAGATTTATATGCCATATGTCATCTGCTATAGCTGAGCTTTTTGTTTGGTTACAGATGTTAAATTCGGACTTTCGGCTTCATCCATCGACTTAAGAAGGTACCCAAGTAAGTTTTTTTTTCAGGACTGCTTTGTAGAAAACAAACAAAATTACAAGAACTAAACTAAAAAAAAAAACAACTTTAAAACAAAAATAAAAAAGACAACTCACGGACACACTCGTCAAGCGTGAAACATAGAACGAAATGTAGAAGATCGCGAATATCAGTTCACGCTCGCACGCACTCACAAGAATAATGAACACTCTCAAGCTTACGCCACTAAATAGTGTAGGCGTGGGTGTGTGAGTGTGTTCGCTTTTGAATGTGTTGGTGTTTGAAAGTGTCGCAGAGTTTATGCTATAAAATGTCCAAAATGCATGGAAAAGTCAATAGCTAATGACAACGTTTCAGTAACGAATAATGCCATTTCAAAAAGGTCAGAAAATAAACAAGAATAATGAAATTTCATGTTAAAAGGGGGCAACAATTCGCCTAATTTGTGTCCTGACTTTTGTCTGTAGCGCATTGTTTTGTAAGCCTGAAACATGAAATGATAAAATGACTATAATGTACATGTGTGTGTGTGTATGTGTGTTTTAAAAGTGAATAAACCGAAGGTAGAATAAGCACACATTCGGGGGCAATTGTTTCGAAAACTGTTACTGTCAACATGGCGTTCATCGAAGCAATTGGCCCCGCTTACAGCTTTCTTTTCTTGAATTATTGATTTTAAGCAACCCGTTTACAACTTTTGGACAACGGCCCAGACAAAAAGGCGTTCTTTGCTGCGTTAATTTTCTGGCACCAATTATTCCCGAACGCTGAGACATTACTTTTTTGTGGTGGAACCATTGCAATTCAGGCTTCGATTTCTTGGGACCGGTAACGCGAAAAAAAATGTATGTCGTTAAATTTATATTAATGTTTTTTTTTTTTTCTCTCTTCTGTGGTAATCTGGTGCACCTCAACTCGTACCTTAATTTGGTAAGCATGGGTAAAGCTCAAAAACATGTAAGCCCTTTAAGCCCTGTAAATCATTGAACGTTTTCCTTTTCCTGTTTCTACCTCCTTTTTGCAACCTAGTTATCAAATCTTCCATTTGTTACACGATCTCTGCTCTCACGCCCTCTCTTTCTCGCTTCATCTTTCACTCTCTTCATTCTCTTTTTTTCTCTCTCAAGCTTGGATCGGTTCGATTCAGTTGGCTTTTCAAGTAGATTGGGACAGAACTTGACAGATTGTAATCAAAAAAATGGAACAATTTTTGCTCTAATATGCGTGGCTGCGGCATACAGGCTGTGCAAGCAAAATGAAATGTTCTACATCAAAAGTATTGGTTTTGGTATTATATATATATATATATAAAGGTGAAGAATATATGTTTAATTCAGTTATAAAATGGAATGGAAAGAAAACAAAACATAAAAAATAAACAAACGAATATTTTAGAAATCGCTCGAGTGGAAACCAATTGAAGGATAGTAATGTTCCGAAAATTATGTAAAGATAATAATTTTGAAACAGAGGCAATACTATGAAAAAATTTACAGGATGGATCGGTACAGATTGATGAAAAAAGTAATAACAATAATAATTAAACTTAGTTTTTTTAATCAATCGGTTGGAACGAAAGCGTTGGAAAAGAATTTGAAGTGGAAAAATGTGCTATATTTATAATGTTTGGCATAATATTGTTGTTACAAATCAGCTAAACTAGTATTTTAAGTATATAGAAAACTTATAAATGAAAAAGGAATGCAATCAAACTGTGCAGTAAAAATCAATATCTAGGTAATTTCAAAACAGAAAAAAGTTTCTAGGAAGTTGCGTTTGGTTAGAAAGTGGCTTTCTACGATATCATTTTTCATTGATTTTCTTGAAAACTTTTGTTTCAGGCCTGCGGCCCCGAATGAGGGCTAGGAAAAATCCAATCGGTACTTTAGTGAATGTGTTTTGAAATTACTTGACCGCGTTTCGTTTCATTATCGTTTTCTCTCTGATTTTATGTGAGTGCTGTTCAAGGCAGATATGCTAGGCCTGATACCAACAATAATCGAGGCTCGATTGGTGTTTTTGCTGGAAGACGGGGCTCTTGTCTTTGATTGTTTCGAGACATTTAGTGGGAAGGCCGGGAAAGGATGGGGGAAGCTTTGAGTTTGAATCTCGATTTTCTGAGCAGGGGATTATTTTTTGGGGAAACTGGCTTAAATTTTAGAAGAAAGGTACGTTATTCAAACTAAGGAAATAATGTAAGCATTTACGAGACTGCAGGTCGCTTGGGTTTGACCAACTGATTTGGACGCCCAATACTGGATCTGGAGATCTTTGTCTTTTTTTGTGGAATCTGATTTGAGACTGCTGATCAAACAAGCGATGAAAAAGGGGTCAATATGAACGAAACACAAAAACTCAAATGTCAAATTTCTATTAGTACTGGAGGAGAGGGACACTGAAAATGAAGGATGGACGGGATTGTTCACATAAAAACAGGATTTAACTGAGTCCACTGCAATAATTTATCCATGTTTGTTTTGGAGAATAATGCAGCTACATGATTTGTAATTTAACCGATGTTTGTTGAGGTGTGGCAAGCATGCACTTTTTTGAGGATTTTCAACGAAACGAAAAAAAAAGTAACAACTAAAACAAGAAACTCAAAGCAACTGAAAATTTAAACAACTCAAACACTAATAATTGCTTCACAACAGAAGGTATGGTAATCGTAAATCATCAGACTTATTTTGATGTTATTTCAACATATTCTTCTTATCTTCTGTAGTTATTTCGCAGCATAACTGAACTACGCATCATGAGATTGTAAGTAAACCGGGCACAGGTGAAAACGTTTGCACTTTCGGGACAATTTGTTTCTTATAAAGTTTTCACCTTCTGTCAGTTGCAAAAGTACTAGAGTAACCTTGATCCGCAGTGGATTTAAAAAGTACAAAATGACAAGCCACAAAAATGAGCCGATATTACATGCCGCCAAGAAACCAATGCCTTTTCGAAATATATTGCTTGGATCAAATCAAATAATTGAAGAAAAGAAATCATAACAATGCACGCGTATTCTAACAAATGTGTACACATGAGTTGAAAACAGCAGGAGGTTCGGTTGAGTTTGAATTACTGTGGATCGTCTTCTATCTCTCTGTGTGTGTTTTCTAGATGTTCTCGCTTAAGGACTATAACACTAGTATTGACAGTATGTGCACATCACACAACGGATTAGCTGCCCCGACGTGACTTGTTCTACGGACTCCCGTAACGAAACGGAAGGGGAACTGCGACCCCATGCGACCAAACATTGCTGATGAAATAGATCAAAATAAATTTGCTGTTTACTGCTTTTCAAACATAGAATTTCTACACAATTTTGAATTTCATTAATTGGTCGAGGTGTGCGCTATTTTCCCGCTGAAACTTTGTCAAAATTGAAAAACATTGGTTGAATTTACGTGAGATGATTATCACTCTCGGTTTCGAAATTGATCAAAAAACTATAAGCATTCTTCTATGGAGCAAATTTTGCCGAGTCTTAACAGTGTCGGTTTCGTCAGCGAAATGGACAAAAAAAAGGAAATATTCAAACTTTTGCCTAGTGTGACAACTGTTTCAGCGAGACAGAGCAGCTCAATTGCCTCGACTGACACTCCAGACAGTCATCTCTGGAATTTATGGTGAACAATCCAATAAATCAAACAAACCGAAGAGGGAGTGTGAATGTGAGTGTCTATTCATATATTTGTTTATATTGTTATCAATCAGTACCAAAGAAAAGGAATAACTAAAAAATAACTCAAAATATAACAATCGTTAATCATTAGAAACAAACTGAAGCCAGAGGAAACTAAATCAAAGAATTCAACCGAACAAAATGAAACAGAAACAAAATAAAACTGGTATATTTATCGACGGAATTTCAAGAAGAAAATGAACGAAAACAACGGAACGGAAAAACGGAAAAACTCTGGTACGAAAAAAAAAACCAAAAGGTACGCGCCCGTGTACCTTCTTCTAACGTCCTTCGTGTATTTGCCGCCATACTTATTTCGTTGCGCTGCTAATTCTGTGATCTCCGGAATCCAACTGGCAAACACCGCCTAGATTGAAGGGTAAAAAGGGAGGAAAAGCATTGCCAAGCAGAAAACATTTGAATATGATTTTGATTGTTTTTTTTTTTTGTGGTTGCATTTTTTTTTTTTTGCTGTGTTTGGTTTCGTTAAACTGTTTTAAATTTTTCCTTGTTCGCTTCACTTTGTCACTGGTTTTCCGGGATATTCTCTTCTGCACATCATGTCTGCACGTTCGAACTGGGATCTTATTTGCGACGCTTTCCTAACTCTGCCAAAGTTGAATTTCCATGCAGTCAAAAGTGTACGCAGATCGTTTGACTTTCCCCCATTTTTGGCTGGATTTCGCTCAACTGGTTTTATAATTATTTTATCAACTCTTTTTTTTCGGATGTTAAACGCAATCTCTAGCTAGGTTTTAATGTAAAAAAATCTGGGATGAACATTGAAAAACAAACCTTCAAATAACAACTACGATGGAGTAGTAAAACAAACCAAAAATTGGTTAAAAAAAACACGTCCGGACAAACGTAAACTTGGCAGAGAAAAAAAACGCAAAAATACAACCAGGACAAATAGTGTGTGACCAGTATCCAAAATCTCCTGAATTCAAAAACTCGAGACAGGTAAACTATACGCAAAACTGTTTAAAAAAAACGAAAAAACTGTGACGGAAAAAGAAACCACATTTTATTGGCATGAAGAAAACCCCTACAGGCAAAACATGTCAAAAGGAAAATCTGGAAACAACAGAGCATTCATCGCTGTGAGGTAAGATCGCTAGAGATCGAAAACATTATACTTTGGTTGGATGGTTATGATGCAATCGAACGGGGACAGAATTCCTCAACTCTGACGGAAGAAAACATGGAGAACAACCAAATGAGGCGAAAAAAATCTACACTTTATGTGTGTTAGTTGGTGAGAGTAAAGTTAGATTTGAGACAAATTATGTATTAAAAAATATGGATACATTTGTACAGAATAAGAAAGAAAGAAAAAACTCAGTCGTGCTTTTCTTTGAATGTACATCTGGGAAATGTGTGTGTAACATTAGGGTAAGAGTGTGTTGTAATGTGTGTGTACTGTATATTTAATATTGAGCAGAGTAGTAAGATTACGACTATTTACATGTAAGGTCGGTTTATTAAGTGAGTTCATATTGTTTGCATGTACAATTTTGATTTTGAAATCCTTTCATCTGTCATTTAAAAAAGATGGTGGAGAAAAATAAGACTTGATATATTCAACTGAAAGTAAACCGAAAAGTAGTAGCATGTTTTAATTTATACATATTGACTAGACCTGGTGGCTTGGGTGTTTGTTTCTACATGATGTTTTACTCATAAGTTATTATTAGTCCCAAAATACATCCATTTGATTTGTTTCTTGTTTCTAAACTACTTAACAAAATTGCAAGATTGTACCGAAACTATTGCCATTGGATGGAATGTTCGGAAACAATCTAGGCTTGCTTTGCCGATTAAAACAAAAAATCTTGAGTTTTTTTGAAAAGGTCCTATGAACAAAATTTAATTTTTTTGCTTTTTTGGGTGTTTTTAGAACCGCCTTAAGTCAGGGTTATTCAAAAACACCCAAAAAACAAAAATTGAAAATTTTGTTTATAGGATTTATTCAAAAAAAAACTCCAAAAATGTGGCCAAAACAAAGATATCAATAAGGCACGAACGGCGAAGGTCTGGATATAAATTGGCCCTTAATCTGGAATGTGAAATTTAATCGAAAATAAATTAATTAGCTTAATTTTGCTGCGATCGTAAGCTTGAATGCGGCTCTTGGTATGAGTTTTCAAGCAAACGACCGTCAAGAATAGTTTTGAAGTTTTTCGTTCGCTTGGGTCAGAAGTTGGCACTAGGATCAATATAGGGGCAAGAGATCAATTTCACTAATAATCATTTTTTTATTTGCGACAAATCTAACGTTACCTTTATCGATGTCTGCTTCTAATAAAACGGAATGTCAATAACTGTCAAAAATCGCTACGAACTATTGCGAAACAATGAAAAAATGCAATGAATGTAACTAGATTTAAAATTTTCTAACACTGAGCGAACACGAGAATTAAAAAAAAACAAAGAATACACTGCGAATCATTGAACACTGTTGCATCTAGAGCTACTACTTTTCGAAACCGCCAGCTGGAAAATATCAGCGCTGAGAAAGCGCATGGGGAAAAAAAGAAGGGCCAAATGGTTTTCCTGCAAAGTTTGTTAGGAAAATCAGGGCAGGTCGCCTCTTGTACATATTGCATGCAAGTTTCGATTTGTATACAAAACTGACGAAACGCCCTAATCCTACGTAGAAACTTTGGAAAAAAAAACATTAGGAACTCCATTTTTCTATGGAAAATTTAGATTTCGCTTGTGTAATGTAGGTATTAATTGTTGTTTCAGTTGTATTTGTTGTGGTGCAGACGAGTTTAAGTGGCGACTGACTGAGTAAACGTAGTAAATGAAATTTTAATGTAAAAGAAGGTATATTGAAAAATCATGTCTCGGAAAATTAAAAACATAACCGCCAAATCTAATCTCACTATTGTCAAACGTTCTTTGGTTGTTCAAACCGTCATGAGAATAAATGGAGCATACTGTTTGCGACAAAAAAAAAAACAAAAATTTGTATGACCTAATTAAAAAATTCATATGCATAATATATTTATATATATTCTACTGGGTGTGGCACAATGACATGAGCTAACACTAACGAAGAAAGTGAACGCGTGGTCGTTTTACCGTGTAGGGTGGACTTTTGCATGACATTTGCGTAGCTCACGCGACGTAAATTCCCTTGTGACACGGCCGGTGACACGGCCAGGTGTGTCTCTGACAAACAAATTTCGAAATGGTTATACATTTCATCAGAAAATGGTAAATTAAATCAAAGAAATAACAAAATTGTACCAACTGTTTTATTTGTACAAAGCTTGAAACAATTTCGCAATATTTTTTAGCGTTTCAAAAAATATATTTTGCGTCACATTTCGACCAACAACTTACAAAAGAGGGTCTCTCTGTCGGGAAATTGGGAATTCTCGGAACTAATTTTTTTTCGAAAGTCATGAACCAGACGGGAGTACAAATGAAACGAAACGGCTTCACGGGTATCTATTTGTGGGGTAGTTAGGTGCTTGTGTGTGTGTGTAAGTGAATTGGAGACATTTGGAGGACTTTTTTAGTTTCAATGTAACGGTTGAAGGTTAGAGTGAAAACCATTCGATACAAATTTTTAGGGGAAAAGTGGAAAATTCGTGTCCACGTTTGCTTTCCCCCATTTTAACGTGCACGAAAGGCAAAGAGTTAGTGATGCGGACTGTTTTGCTGGAGCACAGCAGCAAATGGGTTTGATTCGTCAGAGAGAGAGATATTTAGAGTTCAACGAAAACTGGGTGGGACTGATGAAAAGAATATAGAAAATTGGTAGTAAGAAACTCAAACGGTTCCAAAAATTAAGCATCAAACTGAAAATCGGCAATCGAAAAAGGCTGGGCAGGTATTGGAACAAAATCTTAATCGAACTATAGTTTTTTTTTAAATAAGTTTTTTTGGTTTTAATAGAGAAGGGAGACATCAAGATGGATCTACCTCTTTCCTTGCTCGCGTTTGAGTTCGCCACCGTACTTTGAACCGCTACCAACGAGTTCAATAATTTCAGGTATACTGCTGGCAAACATTGCCTAAAAATTTGAGGGGATTTCAATAATTTTGCAGTGTCAGCGGAGGTTCATAAGGGGTGGGTGGATAGCAAAAGTCGGACTATGATGGTCCTTGAATCTTGTGTAGGTTGTACCCTGATTTGCAGCAGATCGCGCTGCTTTGATGACGCGACCTATTTCTGATAAGCTACGAATTTTCCGATAAACGCGTTATATATGTTTTTTTCTTGTAATCCAAACAAAAACAACGGGAATGTATAAACGGAAATACAAAACAATAAGATATGCGGCAGCCAGCATAAAAATAAACAAACATGCAGACGTTGGTGAATCTTTCTTCCTCGTCTTGAAGCTATCTCATTAATCGATAGATTAAAGTTAGATTGCGATGTTGTAACATGCTACAGCAGAAAAACTTAAACTTTTAAATGGTTGTCCAATGTTGCTTATGTAAGGAGTCCCACGGCTGGTTCCAAATCTACTTTGGATGGAGATGTTTATGCTATGGAACTGCTTACATTTTACGGACTTTACTTAATGGGTAAAGCTAAACTAAACTTCGATGCTGAATTCTGACAATTTTGTTCCCTGGATATGTTAAACAGAATTATGGGTGACGACTGCTTAGCCAGATTTTATTTTTGTGTATGCAAGTTGTTCAAATTTCAATCAAGTTTAAGGTGAAAGAGGAGGATATGTCACGAATGATAGATGTAGAAAAAGCTTCTGAAGATAATTTGTAAAGTGTCATGATTTTTGACAGTCCTAAGAATCTTCTTGTACGCAAGATTGCGAGAAAAAAAGCAATTCTTTTGCAGTTTGAGTTTTGTGGAAAGCGGCCAATAGCCAGGGAAGTTGTAAAATAGTTTTACAGCTAAATAGTTTTGAGAATCTTTATAAAGCGAACGTGACTCAGACTTGTTCCCCGAAATTTTTTCCCTGTCGTGAAGAACTAATTTCCGAAATTTCGAAGGAAGGAAGCACACGCGATTTTTCGATGATGGTTTTGCAGAACCGTATATGTTATACCCACCCCTTTCGCCTTAATTTTTTGTTAAACTCACAATTCTGCTTAATTGTATGTGGCCTAATGGTTTCCACCAAAAATTAATTTTGTTTTAAATATTAAAAAAAAAAAACAGCAATTAAACGAGTAACGCGGTGATTTCGAGGCTTAACGATGCCACACTTCTACCTTTTTTGCGCGAGTACTGAAAATAATAACTGTGGGTAACCAATAAGCAAAACAGCGAAGCGAAAATTCCAAAAGTATCTCAATGAAAGGTGTTTGTTAAAACGCAAATGTATTGGTTGGTTAGAAACAAAACGGACTTTAGGTTAAATAGACCTCTAGCTAAGCTTGTTCATTCTTGGACTTGTTCGTTAGGCTTGATAAAATAATTATAGCGCATAGTCTCACAAATCTATGTATACACTGGGTGGAAAACACCGTTTGGTTGAGTGCAAACACATTCATGGGTGTACGTGTGTTGTTGTACATGTGCATACAATTGGTTTTCCCACGTTTGGCGGTGACGAGCTCCGCAGAGAGAAAAAACCAAACAGTGTCCTTGTTCCATAAAGGAATTCCGAACGATGAAGCCTGCTAAAAGCTTACTTCCGAGAGACACACACTTTCCCTAAAAGTTGAGCTATTTCCAGCGGCAGCCGCAACTCGAACTTGGCATGAATAGAAGCAGTTTTGGCAAAATTTGCGAAGCAACACACTCTAGTACGCGATCGAAACCCGAATGGTTTCGCGTTGCTACTCGAATGCAGAAGGTGGGGGGACCCTGTTCGTACTGCAGTTTTCCACTATTCGCTAATAGATGGCGCGCCTTCACACTATTGTTTCTAGTTTTGCTTCCTGCTTCTCTGGTTGGCGAGAATCTGACTCTGTTTTTTTTTGTTTGTTTGCTTGTTGTTTTTACATATGACCGTATCGAGTATCGAGAAACTAAAACGTAACACTACCGGTACAGTAGTAAATACATAGGCCGAGAAAAGGTGAAAAGGACAGACAAACGGAGAAGTTGGAAAAATGTGCTACTTACCAAACCGACTAGTAAAAAGAATACTAAAAACGTTCTGCCGAGCACGGTTTCGCAGTAAACATCGCCGTAACCTACTGTTGACATAGTAACTATGAGAAAATATACACACGTCCAGTACGACAACTGTTGCGGGTTATTAAACTCTAACGGATCGCCAGAATTCTCCAGCTGCGGCGCGGCGTAGTACACACGAGGAGGGGGGAGGCATTTTGGCGGGAACGAAATAGAAGAAAGAAAAAAAAAGAGTAACGCAATTAGTACTTAAAAATGTAACGACTTATTGTTTTTTTTTTTTGGGGGGGGGTGACAACTGGCGTTCGTGATTGCGCTGTAAATCGTGTCTAGAATAAAGTATTTTATAATGAAATATCGATAAATTCAAACGTTCTAAATAAACCGGCAGCAACCTTCGAAAAGGGCACATTACAAATCTCCAATCAAATCGAACCAATTTCCAGCGTGCCCCTTTCGACAGTTAATACCGGCAGGCGGAAACTGGCTCTCTACTAAGGGGCGGTATGTAAAAGGTAGCAGCAAGGGGACTGTAATTAAACTGGTGAAAAAAAATATTCGGGGTCCAAGATTCGAGAAAGCTTTCGGGCGGGAATCAATCAAAATCAGCAACAAAACAAATCTGTTTAAGGGATTTGCAAAAGGGAAATCATCGCAGGGTTTGCTCGAGTTTATTGATTTAGTGTAAAAATTACGTAATTTATTTTATTTGTCAGAAACTGTCAAAACGGTTCGACACAATAAACTTTCTATCATGAAGATGGTCAAGACATTACTTTTGCTTTTGAATCGAAAGGCGATGTTAATTTATTAATTCCACAACATAGCAAAGAATATCAATATTCATCAAGATTAACTGTTGTTTAAAGAAGCATATTCAGAATCGTCATTGCTCTAAGAATTACTGACCTAATCTACAACCTAAAGTTTATTTTTTATATTTCTCATTTTAACGATCAAATTCGTTGTTGTTAACGGTGCACATCATCCAGAGCTTTTGAACCAAGAATCTTGTAACAGATATTGTAGTATCTTCAAAACTACCGGAACTATCGATATCATCTTTTGTTCATCCCGTAATGTACTGCCTACAAAACAATTTACAACAACATTTGACTATTTTTACATTCAAATTGTTGCAGGATTGGGTCCGTAAGTTTGAAAATTTTGCAATTAGAAAACAAAAAAATATTTGGTTGCTTTGCACCCTAAAAAAGGTTACCTATGCTTAACCAGACAGAACGTAAACTTGCTTTTTTAAAGGTAAAGGTGAAACGTGGTTTAATCTCGCAATAAGTATTAGCACAACTCTTTGTCAATTAGAAAATCATTTCAGCTCATCATCAACTATGTTAATAAATCTTTTCGAAAGTTTCGTGTAAATTTTAGATTTTCAAGGCTGATTGACTTATTTTACAGTTAAATTTATGCCAAACTTGTGGTAATGGTAACTTTTTTTTAATAAAATATGCTAAGATTAATCAAGACATCATTTATTTTAAGTTTGCTGCAGACATTTATCAACACAGTAAAGAAATTTTGATATTTTTAAAGGTTGGTTGGATGAATAATAGCTCTTTTGAGTAATTTCACTTAAATAATGTGTAAAAATGTTGAATTCAGCAAAAAATTATGAAAACTTCATCAATTCTGGATGTAAAATTTTTTGAAACAAAATCTGTAACCATTCCCAGATGTAATATTACCATCATTTTTTTTACTGAGAATCTGAAACTGAGTTACATCGTGTAACACATTAAAAAAACATGATAATATAACTCTGTGATACGCAAACCTTACTTTTACATTTCATTTCGGAAATTCAATGTTTTGTAACATCAAAACCTAAAACATCGTGAAGCAATGCATAAAGTGATTTTTAAATTCCATTTGCCACTATTTGGCCCAAGTATCAAACAGTTTTACGATTTTCATTCGCATTTAAAATTAGTGTTCTTCTACGTACTTTTGTACAGAAATACTTGGTTGACATATTGTGTTAGACATTTTATGTAAATTTAAATTGCCATGGAATGTTAACACCTTTTTTTTAACACGCTTTTTTACGATTTTTCTCCGTGTGTGAACTCGAGAATTCTCAAAAAATGCTCAAAATCTTGAACCATCACTTCCCGCATTCCCGAAGTCTTCAAAGTATATAAACTTTGTTTAGCAAGAATCAAAAACTGAAGAGTCAGTTTTAGGCTAAATATCAACCATTTTTTTTAAGGTGTCGTTTCCCTTGGTCCTGTCTCGGTGAATTCACTGGTAGGCAATTGGACTCATAATCCAAAGGTTTGAATCCCGGGGCAGATGGAAGCTTAGGTGTAAAACGTTACTTAATCCACCTTTAGGTGGTTGGTGCCTTCCTCACATTTACAAAGTAATTCAACTCCTAAGTTGTCCTAATCCAGTTTTGCATTTTTTTTACGGTCTAACGGCTTATTGAGCCGACTCGGTCCAAACCAAGTTCCAGCACCGAAAAGGACCTGGCGCAATTAGTTTATGAATAAGAAATTTTTACCTGATACAGACTTTTTGAGAAAACATGCAGACTCTCATTTGAAACAGTGTGCGTGTGGAAAGAAAATCATGTCTACACACATCCCCACAGACATTTGCTCAGAAAATGATTCTGAGTCGATATGTATACGTAAAGGTCTAAGTGGTTTGTTAAGGAAGTTCACTTTTCGAGTGATTTTATAGCCTTTCCTCAGTGAGGAAGGCAAAAAGAGGTTTGCAATTACCTCAATTATCAAAACTTCAGACACCTAGGTTCAAGTAGGAATCTCGCAATCGAGAACGCAAAAATAGAACAATTTGATGTTTATTTTGAATCAACAATCTGAATCATGGCCAATATTTTACAAAAACATTTATACAAAAAAGGTGTGCATCAGATTTTAAAAAGAAAACTTAATCTTTGTTTTCGCTTATTTCGTTTAATTTTTTTCTTCGTAGAGAAAAATACGTTATCTTTGCTATGCAAATGTTTCGTAACAACCCTAAACTAGAATAATTATTGACTCTTGCAATTTTGAATGAATTATTTCTCTTTAGAAATTTTAATTTTTAAATCCTCTTCTAACGTTCTAACTTATAGCGCACAAGCAATATTTTTTAAAGCTTTATGCGTTCAAAGGACTGTATGTGTGTTTGTGTGTAATTCTTCAAGACGTGTCTGTGTTTTGGCTTGTGTGTGTGTGTGTGAGTAACAACTGTCGTGCTTCGTTTTAACGAGTGGATGGTGTGCTCAGGTATTTAAATTAGAACTATAAATTTCCTCGAATCGCTTTCTTCTTTGGCGAGGAAGGGACAAGGCCCAAGCCATTAAAGGGTGGTCACAGGCAGAACACGCCACATGTACTCAACATCAGAACGTGCTCTATAAAACGTTTTATTTTTAATATATGCTTTTTTGAAAGAAAATGGGAATCGATTCAAGTGATGCAACATACAATCATAACCGGTGGTGAGTAAAAAGAGGGGGGGAGGGGGTTCGGAAAAGAGTTCGAGAAGGGAAAGTGGTGGTGAAAAATTGCTTGATGTAAGGGAAGTAACCAAAGCGATAAAGTTCATGCTGCAGAAGTATTTGGGGTAGATTTGCGTTAGCAGATGTAAAGTAGATAAGTGGAAAGTATAAACAAATAAAGAATAATCGAAACTGTTACCAATGAGTACGAAAAGGTGCAGAATAAGAAATACGTATAGTATTGTCGCCTCGTCGTCGAATCGGAACAAATCAGTTGAGCAAGACTTATGTGTATACTTCGATAACAAAAAGAGCACTGCTTTAACCTGTGTGATAAACTACTCTGCTTAAATGTAGCAAATAAAGAGTACGTTCATTAAGTATTGAATTTGGAAAAATAAAATACGGTTCAAATCATACTCGATCAATTGTTTTACCAACAAACAAAAAAAATACGACAACTGAAGAACGTGTGATTTCTGGATCCTATAAGGCAACTAAACAACTGTATCCCTACTAATCTGCCATCTCAAATAAAGAAGCTGATGCCCGGTGATTATTTCGTAGCCAAAAATTACGGTTGTATCAAAAATCAGCTACCAGAAGTAAAAATGAATAGTACTCGTTGGAAAGATACTCACCGCCATCGGATTACCGATTAAACAATTTTTTGTTTTGTTCTAGCCATCGAAATTATGCTAAAATTCAGCACAATCGCACAGCGAACTGTGCTTTCAAGTTTTTCTTTTTTTGCTTGCTTTTTTTGCTGAAGAGCTCGTCGAACAGGGGCGCTACTCTCCTTGGAAAGGGCAAGAGTGCCTCGCCCGACGAGCAAATGATTTATGCCAAAATTTAGCATAATTTTACAACGAGCCGAAGACTGTGTACTTACTCGCGCAGTGCATTACATGATATTTTACCAACCAAACAAGTGGCTGGTATATGCTTAAAGACAGCTTTCAAGGCGTTTGGCATAATTTAACAGCATAATGAACGGTGCACTATGCTGTCTTAGTGACTGGCATTTCAGCGTTGGAAGTTATACGCGTATTGTATCTTTTGGCTTTTTTTTTTGTTTTATCTCAATGGGTTTTTGGCAAACACAACACAAGGTACGAGATACGAGAGGATTGGTCTAATTCTAGCTAGTTAATTTGGACAGAAGTTCCTACTAGATTCAATTGTCAATCGTTTTCCGATGCTTTCTTAGATTTTGATTTTGAAACGGGGGGCCAAAATAAACTATACCGACTACACAATACTCACCAAATGAATAATTCCAGCAGCTGTTAACCACACTGATATAAAAATTGATACTAATTGTGCCAAACGTATTGAACTAGATGTTTTAAGTATATTCAAATATTGTAATATATCCGGAACAGTCATAAGACGTAGCGCTCGCAGGAAACGGAGACCTAAAACGAAAAACGCAACCAAAAAGGGTGGACATCATTAGTACACGAGAGCTGCGCATTAAACCTCGCAGAAAAGAACCTACCGATCCATGTCCGATCTAAATATATTGACACAAAGGACGGGGGTATCGTAAAATAATCTACAAAACTGTACATCTCTAGCATGAACCAAAGCTTATCGGACGCCGCTATAAACTGTGAAGCGATTTAAAAAAAAAGAAATACAAAAACAAATATTAGAAGGAGGTAAACAAACATCAGCAAAAACACGGTAAACTCACCCGTATAAAAAAGTAAACCATAAAAAATATGTTGAATGCTAGGTCGATCTGCTGGGTGATGTTGTTGCTCCACTTTTGGCATCGCTCGACCTCTTCGCTCGATGCGTCGATAAAGTAGATGATGAGGGATGCTATGCTGAGGATGAATACAAGTACAACCTGCCGAGCGGGAGAGAGGGAGAGAGATTGTAGGGGGGATATGTTAGTTTGATGGCCTAAAAAAAGAAAAAAAAATCTATACAAAGGCAACAATGTTTCGATTCGAGCTTTTTAGAAATGTATCGCAGTCATTAATTCAAGATTGGAAAAATTGGAATTTGGATTGGAATCAGACCGAGCCACGTAGGAACGCTTCCGCATCGTAAGCGTAAGCGTAGAGCGTCCAATTTCCCGGGGTTACAAATTTCCCGAGAAACGGGAAATTTTCAGCCAATTTCCCGGGTAATCAATTGAAAATTGTTATGATCTTGGTTTTACATAATATTATGCAACAAAATTGTATAGGACATCAACATTAATGGTTTAAATAAGTGTGAATGTATTTTGGTATTTTTGATGAGGAATATTTTTTATCAATGTGTTTAAACTGTTAGTAAAATGAATCCACAATCGACAATCATAAAACTTTTTAAACTTGCCTCTGTGACCAGTTTATTGAAATGAGAAAAAAACATGCAGAAATTATGTTTTCGTGACAAAAACTGGTTTCAGCTCTTGAACAAATGGTAAAGCTTTTTAGTGTTGGTTTTACTCCAAACAACCCAATGTTTTTAAATATTTGAAACAAGCTTTGAATATATTTTTGCATTTTTTTGAGAACAAACAATAAAAAATAATTTTTCAATGATTTTTTTTTGTATTATTATGCAACATGATTTAAATTATACGATAAATTAACATCATTTCACAAAAAGTCTTCTATTTTTTCACATTTAGCCCTCAACACCTGTAGTTGCACCAGTGCTCCATAATTATTTTACTTCTAATTGTAATTTCTTTAGTACCAATTGAATTAATTATTTTTGCACAACTTCGATTTTCATCTCATTTGATCATGGTAAACAAAACGTAAAAAAATCTCAATTATAATTTGGAGGTTAGGATTAAATTTTGTTTTGTTGAAATAACATCAATCTGTTAAAAGCTTACCTAATTGTAATAATTTAATACTCATTAAGCAAGACCTATTCTCAGTTGCTTCAAAAATTAATATTATCAGAAATAATTCTGATATCATAATTTCTGATAATCTGATTAATTATATATAAACCAAACAATACATTTAATTGAACAAAACCATGTTGAGTTTGTTCATTTATTATTTTTTCAGAGCATTTTCAAAAATAGTTCCAAAAATTTAAGAAAATGTATACTTCCGCTTGAATTTCGGGAATTCCCGGGAAATTTTCATATTTATTTCCCGGGAAACGAGAAATATTTTTTTTTCGGCAAATCCCGGGAATTCTCGGGAATTTTTTTCCCGGGACGGGAAATTGGACGCTCTAGGTATACCGTTGCCCTACCAGATTCGATTGCTTAGTAAAGGGAAGGTAGTGTACCGTCACAAACTGGACCTTATCAAGACATTAACATTAAACATGTTAACATTAGTTGATTTATATACTGACACTGAATCCGCTTGGTAAATGCCGGCCACGATACTCTTTACGGGTGTTCTACTCAGGAACAGGGAAAGATTTACTTTTTTTACTTACCAGAATTTGGAAACTTTATGTTTTTTAATTGTTAACGAATCATGCGCCAAAACACGTTTTAATTTTCGGTTTAGGGGTCAAATGAACATTCCAGATACACTCTCCATTAAAAACTAAGAAGTTTGATATGTCCCATGACCGGATGTGGCCACCGGAATCCGGAGGACTGGTATCAAGGATCGTACGTCTAACCTTTTTATAACCTGTCGACACTGGTGTTTGGAACCATTCTCAAAGATTTGAGCTGTCAAAAGTATATGCGTTACCACTTCAAATCCCAACCTCGAGAAAAAGTTAGAATTCCCATAGAAATAAGCAAATTATTCCGAGTTTGCGAAACGTAGCGTAGAAACATATTTTGGCTTTTATAGCTGTTTAACCTCGTTAGGGTTTTTAAAATTAATTTTTAATCTTAAAAAAAACTTGTTATAAATTGTTTATTCATTCAACCTTTATGCACAATCGATCATCATAAAAACGCATTATTTACAAACAAACCGTTCCAAATCAATCATATCAGTTGGAAGCTGAATTTCCTTCGTAATTTCCATTTGTAAACAAATTTCCACCAGAGTTGTTTAACGGATCTTTGTAAACATTTGCCCTCGCAAAGTTACTCAAGTAGTCATCACCGCCGGTCTCGATGGTCAAACATCTGTTGCCACTTGACTTGGACCGCGCGCGCTGTAGGGGCTGTGAAGCTATGCGCGTAATTATCATTAGCGGGCTAACTAAAAGGGGACACGTGGTGTTGTTGAAATGACATGGCCGGGCAGTTGCCATGGGAACGCAGCATCTCCTTCATCACGCGCTGGCAAGTGGTCGTCGCCGGGTCGGATCAGCACCGAGATTGTTGTTTTGCCGGCAGTATGATGTTTGAAAACAGGTATTTTTAGCACAAATGTTAGGAACCGCTTAACGAGATGGCAGGGAAAGTGCGCTCATTGTAGACTTAACCTTTTGTGATCTACATTTTTGTTTTCTAATAATAGTTTTCGCTTCTCTAAATATTGTGCAGAAACGAACAAAGTTGACACACTTTTGTCAAAATATCACTCAAATGTCTTTCAACCGCCACCATTAATTTAAATTTAAGCTACGCCCTTTTATATTTGTAGAGCGTTTCGGCGTCGAAGCCGAATAGAAACACCGAGATGAGTCAAACAAATGCATTCCGGCGCTGGATTTGTTTACAAACATGTGACTTGGTAGATCGTGAGGAAATTGAGTTTTTCCCGAAGATTTGTTTATTTCTCTATTTCTATGTGCATGTGGGTGGGTGGTAGCGATCTGTTTCCACTCGCTGCACGAACAGCGTTACGGCGAGTGGATAGTATTCGATTCTATGGAATCATAACGGTAAAAATACTACGTTTTACGACTTTGTTTAGAGCTTTCATGGAGATTTCGCTTTGATCCCGTATGTCCCAGCGGGCTACCCTTGAATGATCGTACAAAATTTTCATGATTTTATGAAAAGAAAAAAAAGAAAAAGAAAAAAATCCATCGACATCGGAGAGTTTAAAAGTACCTCAACAATTACCGTTTTCAGCTGGCATTGCTCCTTAACAAAATATCTGCAAAAACTTTACTCTATTCGCCGTCCTCACACTCATTCGTTAATTTATCCAACAATTTTCATCTTTTAAATATAGGGTACGTTATCCATTAGTGGACTCCTTTCCTATAGTGGACCCTCCGAAGGGTTTTTGATGAAAAAATCAATAAAATCACAATTTCAAGCGTGTTTTTGTCTGCAACTCTGTTATTTGACATGTCCAGCATCATTTAAAACAATGTTGACTCACATTGAATTGTCCTTTTTGCCAAAATAAGTGTTTTGAGTTCGACTTCTGAAATCAGACATGGCCACTAGCATTTTCACAACAAAACAGCATTTCTATTTTATGATTGAATTAACTATCCAATAATAATTTGACTGGTTATTTAACTTCAGTAAGTCGAAATAATGTGAGTTTAATTAACTTTACTAAAATAAAGCGTAGAACTGCTCATTTTCAAGCAAAAATTAGGGGGGTCCAATATAGGACAACGAAAATCTAGAGCGTCCAATTTCCCGTCCCGGGAAAAAAGAATTCCCGGGATTTCTCGTAAAAAAATATTTCCCGTTTCCCGGGAAATTTATAAATTTCCCGGGAATTCCCGAAATATAAGCAGATCGTACAATTTCTTAATTTTTTGGACCCAATTTTTTTTAAATGCTATAGAAAAAATGAAGAAACCTTGCTTAATGAAAATAAACTATTACAATTCAGGTAAACTTTTTAAAGAATAATTGGATAACGTCAAAAGACTATTTAAACCTTTTACCGAAAAAGCAAAATTGAGATTTTTTACAAGAAGAATTACTTCAATTCGATAAAAAAAATAATTTTAAGTAAAAGTATTATGGAGCACTGGTGCAACAATGGATGTTAGAAGGTTTAACATAAAAAAGGTAGAGGGATGATGTCAATTTATCTTAGAATTTAATTTTTTTTAAAACATTTAACAGAAGTCAATTATAAACCTGAAAACCATGTGGAAAAAAAACATTACAAAATCATTTAAAAACTACTTTGTATTGTTTAAGAGGTGCCCGAAAATGCAAACATAGTTTAAAAACTTGCTCCTAATATGTGAAAATATTGAGTTGTTTGATGTAAAACAAACACGAGAAGTTTAATTTTTAAGGAAAAACTAAAAAGCTCAACCATTTTGTTCAAGAGCTGAAACCAGTATAATTTGGCTTAGAAAAGGTTTTTGCTATGAAAAAAATAATTTCTGAATGATCTTATTCGATTCAACATAATGTGTCAAACCATACACTCTCAAACTGGTCACAGAGGCAAGTTAAAAAAAAAGATTGTGGAGTATGGATTCATTTTACTAACTGTTCAGAAACTTTGATGAAAAAAATCTTCTCAACAAAAAATATCAGAGATCATTTTTTTTTTATTTATTACACAATTTGAGCTTACAAAATTTAAAAAAATAGACATTTTCTTGTAGTTGCATGAATTAGTTGATCTTTACACTTATTTTAACCATTAGAGTCGAGAAATTGGTAGAAAATTTCCCGTTTCCCGGGAAATTTGTAACCCCGGGAAATTGGATGCTCTACGAAAATCCTAACTTTTCCAAAAGTGGACCCTTGTTAATTTACCCTTCAAAAATGAAGTAAACTGTGTACTTAAGCAAAATTTTCTCTTAAACATACAATAAATGCTTGTTGTAATCAACCTAATTGCATATTTTTCAATTATGAGTATAAAGTATAAATATAGCTATTTTCATGTTAAAAGTATCAAAAATCCTGAAGCCGTAAGAATTTATAATTAATAAAAAACTATAGTTAATTGTTCTTTACTGAAGCATCATAATTAATGTTTGAAATGATATTTTATAATAATAAATCAATAACAAAATATTTTTTGAAAATAAACATGCGTAGTTTTATCAGCAGCTGTAAACAAATCTATTGTTTTGTTTCGGTCAACTATTCAGCAATTCCCCACGAAAACAGCATGAAAAACAAAAGTGCTCGGATCGGTCTCAAAAATTTTCTAGGGGTTCCCTGGCCGAAATGATTAGACCCGTATTTTTTTGTTTGGCCATTAGGGTGACCTACGCCGTGTTAGGGTGGTCTGAAAAATGGCCATTTTCGTCGATTTACGCAAAAACCACTTTTTTCGAAAAATCATAACTCCTCGCCATTTTAACCGATTTCAATTGTCTTATACGCAAATGAAAGGTGATAAGTAAGCCTTTAAAAGAAAAATAGTAAGAAATTTCAAAAATCTAGCCTAACATATCAAAAAGACGAATGAAACTTTAAAATGCCGTTTTGATGGTGTCTGGACCAAACTATGTCTGGAAATATTTTTATCGGATTCCCCGGACATTTTTAAAAAACATACTAAAAAATGGGAGGAGTTCATTAACAGGATTCCGAGATATGATTTTTTTGAAAATAAAATCCGTGTTTTTCAACGCGCCGCCAACTTCAAACAGCTGCACAGGGAGCTGAGGTGCACGGATTTTCTAAATTGAAGAAACAAAAGATGCGGACAGATTTCTAGCTTTTTTGAAAAGTCAAAAACAGAGTCACTTACACAAAGTTATATCCAAATCCAACCAGGTAACTTTTTTTCAGCCCCTATTTTCTAGTTGTTTTGCATGTTGGATCGAATGTTGAATGATAATTATGGGTCAATAATGGTAATAATGGGTCAAAATCCGACGACCTCTTGCTTGTTACGGCGGTAGACTCGTAGATCTTAACTCCAGGGAGTCCTTGGATGACCATGAACATCCCAACACATTCATATAGTAGTCTACCATATGCACTGATGCTATACGCATATGATCCGGTGTCAAAATCCGACGACCTCTTGCTTGTTACGGCGGTAGACTCGTAGATCTTAACTCCAGGGAGTCCTTGGATGACCATGAACATCCCAACACATTCATACAGTAGTCTACCATATCCACTGATGATATACGCACATGATCCGGGGTCAAAATCCGACGACCTCTTGCTTGTTACGGCGGTAGACTCGTAGATCTTCACTCCAGGGAGTCCTTGGATGACCATGAACATCCCAACACATTAATACAGTAGTCTACCATATGCACTGATGCTATACACACAAGATTCGGGGTCAAAATCCGACGACCTCTTCCTTGTTACGGCGGTAGACTCGTAGATCTTAACTCCAGGGAGTCCTTGGGTGACCATGAACATCCCAACACATTCATATAGTAGTCTACCATATCCACTGATGATATACGCACATGATCCGGGGTCAAAATCCGACGACCTCTTGCTTGTTACGGCGGTAGACTCGTAGATCTTCACTCCAGGGAGTCCTTGGATGACCATGAACATCCCAACACATTCATACAGTAGTCTACCATATGCACTGATGCTATACACACAAGATTCGGGGTCAAAATCCGACGACCTCTTGCTTGTTACGGCGGTAGACTCGTAGATCTTAACTCCAGGGAGTCCTTGGATGACCATGAACATCCCAACACATTCATATAGTAGTCTACCATATGCACTGATGCTATACGCACATGATCCGGGGTCAAAATCCGACGACCTCTTGCTTGTTACGGCGGTAGACTCGTAGATCTTAACTCCAGGGAGTCCTTGGATGACCATGAACATCCCAACACATTCATATAGTAGTCTACCATATGCACTGATGCTATACGCACATGATCCGGGGTCAAAATCCGACGACCTCTTGCTTGTTACGGCGGTAGACTCGTAGATCTTAACTCCAGGGAGTCCTTGGATGACCATGAACATCCCAACACATTCATATAGTAGTCTACCATATGCACTGATGCTATACGCACATGATTCGGGGTCAAAATCCGACGACCTCTTGCTTGTTACGGCGGTAGACTCGTAGATCTTAACTCCAGGCAGTCCTTGGATGACCATGGACATCCCGAAGTACCCATAGACCTTTGAGATACATAAAATTTTAGTAAACAAATAAATCAAAAAATATTTTCTATGTGCATGTGGGTGGGTGGTAGCGATCTGTTTCCACTCGCTGCACGAACAGCGTTACGGCGAGTGGATAGTATTCGATTCTATGGAATCATAACTGTAAAAACACTGCGTTTTACGACTTTGTTCAGAGCTTTCATGGAGATTTCGCTTTGAAGTGAATGATCCCGTATGGCCCAGTGGTCTGCCCTTGAATGATATTACTAAATTTTCATGATTTTTTTATCCTGCACTGGGGGTAAGCTAAAGTGCAAAAGTCCAAAAGCTTTCCTTAAGTGCGTTCACCTTCAAATTTGACTTTAAAACCTTAAAATCAAAAAATGTTATAGAAATAGCTTGAATTGTTCTATCAGTGACAACTTTTTGACAAGATGCAACGGCTTCGAGATACAGCAACATACCAATAACTTACGACCTTTTTCAAATATCATTCTCGAGTACAACTGACTTCATATCTAGAGTTTTTTTTGATTAGGTCCTATAAACATATGAAAGACAATAGTTTATTGGTCCTTTTCAAAAAAAACTCCGGATATACACTTGGATAACATGTCTACAAAGTTCCACTGATATCGGAGAAGGTCGAGTATAAAAGTACCTCAACAATTTCTGTTTTGAGCTGGCATTGCTCCATATCTGCAAAAACGTTACTCAATTCGCCGTCCTCACACTTACATACTTTGGTAATTTTATCCAATAATTTTCCTTTTTTTAAATATATACTCTAATAATTCTAACAAAAGTTATATTTACAATCCTTAGGACTTAAGATAAATTCAAGGTTGTTTTGTAATTTTTGGGGTTGATAACTTAACCTGCATGGAAACGGCACAAATTTCGATACGCTAATAGAGGTATCTACGTGCGCATGTATTGCGTGTACGTACACGAAGAAGATTGAGGTTAAATTTTGTCCGGCCAGCAAAATCAAATGGTGCGCCAGAGTGTGTACGCGAAACGTCATAAAGCGTTTGTTCACGTGACCGAAACTGTTTACAGAACGACGACACCCTGGACCGGAACGTGACTTGGCGTTTATAGGTCTGGGTCGACGCTGACGACGGCAACGACCCAGATGGAAAACTAAACGAAGAACCTAAAAAAAACAAAAACCGACATTTCCCATGCGACTGTCGCGTCGAAAGCTGTCAAAGCCTTCAAATCTATCCAGCTGCAGTCGTCGCGTCGTTTGACAGCCGGTTTTGTTAGCTAATAATTGGCTTTGACAGTCACTTTCGATTGACATCTGGGCCACAAAAGGGGATGACAGAGAGAACATTTGTTTCATTTTAAAGATAATTTGTTTACTGTTCAATGGTTACCAATATAATGACAATTAACACACATTTTAAGATGCTTCACAAAAGCTGTTGCATGTTTAGGGCAATAACAGTCTGATGCCGGACAATGTTGACATCAATATGTATCTGTTTATCTATGTCTTTTAAAACACGTGACTTAAACAAATGTTTCTTTAGTTGTTTTTTCACCCCAATTTTGACCACCTCAAACGGCGGCACCGTTCAGAGCATTGATGGACATTTTTGTACCGTCGCCGCCGTTTTGCGGTGGGATTCCACTTGACAGGCCCAAAGTGCGCTTCCGGCGATCATAATTCTTGCTATTTTAAGCCTCGGAACGGCGGCCGTCAATCGCTGTCCGAGTCGTGCTGTGGCTTGTTTTATTGGATTTTTTTTATTCGACGTTTAAAATTATTGCTATCGAATACGGCGCCGTGTGCCTTAACAGCGCAAAGTGCATTCTGAGCTCAGCAGAAGAATTTTTATTTTCCAATTAAAGTCCCATGCCGAAGTGAAGGGGACTTAATTAAATGCTGCATAACTATTGGGCCACAGGTTTCACATTTCACGCAATCAATAACCTTCGTACGTAGAAACGCAATCTTTACATGCAAGAACGAACTTGAAATGGGCATTAAAATTGCAATTAAAATACTTCATTACCATGGGAAATTCAAACGTGGCATGTGAATAAATCAACCAGAAATGCATTTTTATAGTTGACATTATTATTACACTTTTTCAAGACACTTATGGGCAAGTTTTTAATGTGACAATGGTAAAGAGAGCCTTTTTCAATCGACCGTTCTTGCTCATTCCACGAAAAATATTTTTTTGAAAATAAGTTTGGTAGGTATATTGATCTCCACGTTCTTCAAATGTTATAGTTCAAATTATTACCGGAGGTGGAAAGGGGCTTCTTTAAAAAAAAAAGGAGGCGCATGGTAGAAGCAAAAACAGCAGTTTTTTGAGCTTGAGTGCTCAAGAGACTCAAACAGAAACAACAGTAGGGTTAAGTGGGACAAGACTACCATATGGGGCAAGAAAATAAATCGCTCGTACCGTAATCTGGGGTGAATCGGGACTATAGTCTGAATAGGGACTGCAGTTTTTAGAGCACTTAAAGCTTTTAAATTTGGAAATGGATGTACACATTTTGTTGGTCTGAGTCTGTTCTAACCGAAACCAACCAGAAAAATCAAAATATTGTGCTCCAACATGGTTAAAAATGCTGTCCCAATTCGCCCCATGCGTCCCGATTGACCCCAGTTTACGGTACGTTCGTTATTCTTACAATTTTGATGTTTCCAGTATGATGAATTGTTACTAGCAATGCAATTAGTTGATTCTACTACCAAAAAAACGCCATAACGACGTAAACGCTACTGGACACTAGATTGAATGGTGTTTGTTCAAATCCTTCGTTTTCTTATAACATTGGGAAAGCACAAAATAAGCAATGACTTGCACCTATTATACAGTATGTTTTATCATTTGGTTATTTTCGTTCAGAGCTGTTAAAAAACCTTGCTAAAGTGGGGCAAGTATACCATATGGAGTCTAAGTATAGAAAACATAACGAATTGCTGCGACAACTTAAAACTGATAAAATTTTGTTAAAAAAAAATTTCCATGCATAGTATAGTGATGTTATGATAATTTAGCATTTTTCATTTAAATGATTTATTTTTTTATCAAAAACAATCAAATTGTTTGTACAATATTATTATCTATATATATAAAAAAATTCGACGGTTTTGTTCGAACGCGAATCAATTCAACACGGAACGTCGGATCGAGGTGCTCTTTGTTGCGTTGGGTTCGTATAAGCCCAAGGAAGGTTCTTACGCTAACTAATTGACACCTTGGCCACTCTGGAAACGATTCCGAAGCATCGGCAAATTGTATGGAGAAAGTTACGTAAAATCATATTTTGATCACAGGAGGCTGAATAGGCAAAAAATCTAAAAACGTCAGCAAAAGAAAAAAAGGCAAAACGAAGTTTGTCGGGTAAGGCATGTTTCATCTAAAAATCAAAGATCCGTTTCAAATACATTCTAATCTGATGTGTTTAAGTGATAACAGTTCAATTGTTAGCAAATTAACATGCTGTTTCATGCATTCCTACTTTCGCCCCATCGGGTTGTTCGTCTTGCCCCGCTAATTGAGTAGAACGTACTGAAAATCAATAATTTTAAAATCAAATTTTTATGGTTCAAAACCAGTGTTGAAAATCCGACGACTATGATTAAATTGGCGATGAATCGCTGCCTTTAGCACCTAACGAATAAGACTGCTGAGAATTGTCTTGATTCTCAAATTGCCGCGACTAGATGTCATTCGTCAAGTGTTCAATCGCTGATTGTAACAACCCATGACTGCTGGTGGTAAAGGGGGAAGATTGCATTTTGATCGCAGCAAGTTGGCGACTAAACCCAATCATTTAAAATTTTAATCGCCTCTGCCACACTCAACGATCAAGTGGCAGTCAGGAAAAATGAGATCAAAGCATACTCAGAGGGCCTTTCTTCAGGCAATCATATTCGCTAGAAATGATTTTCTTTCAACCTTGTTCAAAACAGACACTTATTTAGAAACTTGTTCTATCAATGTCTTAGTCAGCGTTAGTCAAGACCTAAAATAAGATGATATCAAAAAATCCGCTAGATATTTTGCCTTTTGAAATGGGTTTTCACGAGCATTTCCTTAGCATGTTACATTTTAAAGACGTCTGTTCAGGTTGAAGGCTTTATTGAGAATGATCCTAAAGTTACAATGTCTGAACCTCAATAGCTTAGTCATAGTTTACTTAGTCAAAGGCTACTTGAATTAGCTACGCTACTATCTTACAACATTACACTTGCCCCAATTTCCCCTTTTTATTCGATTACATGATACAGCATTTGACGTTTTGATCACAGAATAAACAAAATCTAACTTATTTTTCAAAAATGTGTAATTAAATTATTTTTTAAATCATATTTACAACATAAACACCTTAAACTTATGCGGAATTTCTCGAGGATTCCGAATATGTCAAAATTGAGACAAAAAGTGCCGTCTTGTTGGCAAACAGGGAAAAAGTTAACGTTGTTTTAATGTTTGTTATAGAAAAATCGTAAAACTATGAGAAAAACTGCGATTCGCCAAAAAGTTAATACCGTTGGCTTATAGTCCATGATATTCCTTAACTTTTGACCTAAGGCAGTAGGGTTGTTGGAGGTTTGTTTCAAAAAGATTTAAAGGTTTAAAAAATTCATTTTTTTACAGTAATTAGCAAAACCTATGAGAAAAAGTCAAACCAATCCTGGATGTTTATGGCACATTTTGAAGGGCTTCAAAAGACCTTCCGAATGCACTTAAGAGCAGCAATAAAAATAAATAAGCAATTTTAAGATTTTTCATGTTTTTGGACCTCAAATTTCAATGCCAGTTTTACCCCGTTTCCTTTTGTCGTAGAGGGCTCAATTTTGGCATGAGTTCCGAGCAAAATCTATAAAAACTGCCTCATAATGATTCCCAGAGGAAGTTAAGGAGGTGTTCAGGAGGTCATTTTGAGCAACTTTTGTTCTACGGAAAACTTTACTTCTCTTGTTTTATGTTTTTGTTGTTTCATTTTTAGTATTTTAATCTGCATTTATCTTGCTTTGTTTATGTTTGTTTTAGGTAGTATTTGGCCTACTCTATCACCTCCTATCATTACATTTTTCCTTTCTAAATTTTTAATGTTTTTACAGTAACTTTTTCAATTTTTTGCATGTTTTCACATTTTCTGCTATAAAATGGCACCATTATCATTTAAATTGTAAATAAACGCGTAGAGGCATAGTCTGGGGCACTAGAAAAATTACTGCATACTTCTTTTAACTTAAAACATAAGAAATGTTAGTAAAAAACACTGCTAAAGTTGACCTCTAAAAAAATGACATTTTTGAAAACATTAACAAAGTCATTTAAAACAAGTAAAACTTCCAACCCATAAATTTTCTAAAATTTTAAGAATTCTTCTTTCCAATGCTTTTTAAAGATCAAAAATTGGTTGAAAAATGGATTTTTGGTGATTTTTTTAATTCGAAGCCCGTCTAAAGGCGGGGTTGGGTTGTAGAGGGTTAAGTACTCCAATTCACAAAAAGCATTGGCCGTCTTACTCCTGCTTTTTTTAATCGATAAAAAATATTTAAAAATTCTTGAATAGAGTCGTAAAGCCCTATGTCAATTTAAATGTATGACGGTATAAAAAACATGAAATTCTTTTCCGATCACAGATCAAATCAAAATTGGCTAGATGTCAATTAACGATGGATCAACTATGCTCCCCTTGGAACGAGCTGTCAAAGAAGAGACTTTCTTTCAAGAAAGGCCGAGAAGTTTATTCTACAAACATGATTTTAAAATATTTTATTTTATTTTTATATTGCACACTAAAATTTTTGGCAAACTTCGCTGGAATTTTTCCGAAATTTGTTTTGCATCTACAAGGACATAGTTTCAAATAAAAAGAAATTGTTTTCATACGAAACTCCAATACGAAATAAGAGGGACGGTCCGAAGTTTTGTGAGACTTGCGGTTTAGTAAAATCAGTTAGTCATTAAATAACATTTTGTCAATCATCTGAATAAATTTGGCGACGGTTTAAAAAATGTTCTGAACAATAGTTTCAAAATTCTATAAAAGATCCTGATGAGCTTCTATAATTCATTATTGGTGATAGTTGACTGATCAACCAATAGTTTTCAATCTAGAACATCGAAGTAGTGCCACGTTTCTTCTAATTCAAACAAGGCATAATCATCGTATGTTCTAATACAAGATCTATTTTTAAAGATTTTTTTTAATCTTCTAGAAATGTCGACAGTAATTTTTTTCTGCCGATCTTAATTGTCGTTTATTTGCAATCTTTGAAATGTAAATACAAGCAAAAATGTGAAAATAAAAAAAACGAAATATATGCCGAGTCTATTTGGGAAATCTTAATCTAACTAAGATATGGTCTCAAAAAGAATATCAATATCAATTAAGTACACAGTAAAAAAATCTGTGTAAAATCGCATGCAGACATGCACATCACCTTTGTGAGCTTGTAATATTGTATTAGGAAACGTGTACATAAAAGCATGTACAGAAGAAAAAAAAATAGATTCCCCACATCCCAAACATAACATCAATCCGGTGAGAGTCATATCTAGATTACCAAGTCTGCAACCCAACTCTCTCGGCTATCTCGCCGCTGTGAAGACGTTAGGGCGTGGGCTTGTTAATCCGGATATGACTCTCACCGGATTGGTGTTATTTTTGGGATGTGCAGAATCTATTTTTTCTGTACATGCTTTTTGTGTACACGTTTTCTCATACAATATTACATGTTTTTGCTCACAAAGGTGATGTGCATGCTTTTGCATGCGATTTTACCAACGGATTTTTTGCTGTGTAGCCTGAGATTTGGTTGAAAGATCATCGCAATTTTAGACTTGTTTAGAGAGGCTTACGATTCCCTATCCAACGATGTGTTACACCCGAGCATGGGTAAATAACAAGGGAAATGCGTAATAATACCTTTCTCTGGTATCAATACCAAATTTTGGTATTCCTGGACCCTTTGAAATTTGTCTTAAGGATTATGCAAGAGCAAAATGTGGTATCATACCAATTTAAGGTATTGTTTTGATATTGCAAAATTGCAGAATTTGTCAATGGTCGAACACCACATTTTGGTATTCTTTTGGTATTACAGTGTTTTATCAAATTCCTCTGCAACTATGGGAGAATTTTGACCAATTTTGACAAAATAATTAATTTTGCGCTAAAATGATGTCTCAAAGTGAATGCTTTCATTGAAAACCGGAAATTTCAAACTTGATTTTAAAAATTTTTGATATAGAAGAAATGACTTGAATTTGTGGAAAATTTTCTAAGTCAGGATGGCACATTTTGGTATTATTTTGGTATTGAAAGGTTTCATCAATTTTCTCTGAAACTATGGGATTTTTTTACCAATTTGGACAAGATAATAAATTTTGCGCTAAAATGACTTGAAAAAAAAATGTTAAAGCTGGTTTTAACATTTTTTTATATACCCATTAAGATTTTTTTTTAAATCGTTGAAATTTCTCTAAGTCGGGATAACCCAATACTTTGAAAAATGAGTCAATCGAATGATTATTGAATTTTGGTGAATTTCAATCCAGTTTCATTTTAATAACACTTATTTTTCAATCTTGTTATTTTTCAGAAGCTTCAAGAACTTCAAGCACAGGCCGTTCATCAATGACGAATGCATTCGGTGTGGTGAAGGATATCACTAAGAACAACATGGAATCATCAGGTGAGTAGATTTGACTGTTGCATATGGATCATTTCCGTTTTTTCACTAACTGCAACTGCTACACTAAAAATGGTATGAAAATACCAAATTTTGGTATTACTTGTGCAAATACCAGCGACCAAAATGTGATTTTGGTTGCCCAGTAATAGATGGTAAAATACCATGGAATCATACCAAAATCATGTATGTGGAAGACCACAGGAATACCAAAATATGATTTTCCAAGGGCGCGGGAATACCTAAAATTAAAACCATGGCAATACCAAGTTTTGGTATTCAAGCAATGTTCAAAAATCCAGAAGACCTCAACTTGGTATTGAAATGGTTTTATTTTGAGGTATTATTTTACCCTTGGAATAACATGGTTTGGTATTGTTGTGCCCTTCCACATACAAGACTTTGGTATGATTTCATGGTATTTTACCATCTATTACTGGGCAACCAAGGGCACATTTTGGTCCCTGTTATTTGCCCAAGTAATACCAAAATTTGGTATTCCCGTGTTATTTACCCCTGCTCGGGCATGGGGTCTAGCTCATATCCCCGAATGACATTCCCCCGAATGCCATTTCCCCGAAAATCATTTCCCCTAATTGGCCACATCCCCGAATACCACTTCCCCTAATCAGCCACATCCCCGAATGCCATTTCCCCGAATATCATTTCCCCTAATCGGCTATATCCCCGAATGCCGTTTCCCCTAATCGGCCATTTTTCCGAATGCCATTTCCCCGAAGTGACACTTACGCCAATTGCCGTTTATTTAAATTTAAATTTTCCCGAATTTTCATATTCCCTAATCTTCATTTTCGCTAAAGTCTTTTTCCATGACTAAAAGTTATTTTCTCTCTCAATTTTACCGAACAAACAGCTTTTTCGGGTATGCTGTTGATGAAATGTTGTAAATTGGGTTGTAAAGCCCTTTGTCAATTTTTATGAAAAACGGTAAGAAGCACGAAGCATTTCTGATAACGTTTTTTTATTTCATTTTTATGCAAAAAAAAGTTATTGACAAAACAACATTTTTTCGATGGATCAACTATGGTCCCCTTGGAACGAGCTGTCAAGAAGGAGCTTTTCTGCCAAGAAGGGCCGGGAAGTGAATTTTTAAAAATTGAATTAAAAATCCATTTTAAATACTTTTCGGTCGTTCAAAGGGTCATTGTACTTAGAAATCATTATGAACAATAATATCAGCTTAATTTTAGGACCCAATCACAGTCCAGACTCGATTATCCGAAGTTTCGATTATCCGAATTTCGATTATCCGAAGTGAAATTTTTCCGTGGTCTTCAGATAATCGAGTTGTTGTGTGTTCAAGAACCCAAAAATCGAACAAATAGGTACATAAGGCTTGTACAAATTTTAATAAAAGTTTTTGTTGATTATACTTTTCGCCAAATCCAAAACAAGCAATGTGAATAAAATGATCAGTGTGAACGGGGTTCTGTACTACGAAAATCGCACGGTATGTTTTTTGAATCATAAAAAATAACAAAACTTCTATTGCATTATTATTATCATGTCTATAAGTTAAAAGTATTTGGTTTGAGAATATATCTAGATTAAATTTTCAAAACAACCTATCCCTCATGGGTTTCCTATGCAGATAGGACCTTTTGAAAATTTAATCGAGATATAACAAAAAGTCTGTAACAATATTCATTGTGTTTGAATGAATAGTACCAAACCTTTCAACACCCTTTCCCCCCTAAAATGCTACGTCTGTTCTTAGTGAATCCAAAAAGAAAGTTGATCATTCAAGGCCAATACGAACCTTTCAAGAAATGTTGTATGTAGTTTGATGTGATAAAAATTGCCATCATTTTTTTTTCTTATAAAATGCTATTTCCCCGAACGGGGTCAAGCGAAAATGCCCGGTGCCCAGGAGCGCGCGCGCTCCGGGGCACCGGGCATTTCCGCTTGACCGCGTTCGGGGAAATGGCATTCAGGGAAAAGACTATTCAGGGATATGACTAATCGGGTAAGTGGCATTCGGGATTGTGGACTATTCGGGAAAATGACTTTCGGGGATGTGGACGATTAGGGGAAATGGGAAATTCGGGTAAATGGAATTCGGGGAAATGACTATTAGGGGAAGTGTCTTTTCGGGGAAGTGGCATTCGGGGAAATGTCCCTTCGGTAATATGGGTTTCGGGGAAATGTCATAGATTCGTTACATGATGGTACACAGTAAAAATTGTGTAGATCTGGATGGTGTAAAATTGGATTTTTTTTATGTTATCTCTTTTATGATGTCGTAAATTGTAATAAATCGATTTAGACTGAAAAAGTTACATTACACCGAATAAGAAGTAAATGTACACATTGTTAAAGGAAAAATCACACATTCTTCACTCTCTTCTGGCATCACTTGCTGCTATACTATGGTTGCCAGAAGAGATTGAAGAAAAATTTGCAGTTTTTAGATTTGGATTCGGGCTCAGTACACCTAGCGAATTATGCCGCAAAATTGAATCGTTTTGTTACATTCTAAGGATTATAGAAAGGAAGGAAGTCTGGGCTAGTATCTTATTTATATTGCAGAGTTGTCGCGGGCAAAATAGAATGGGAGTTCAAACCGGTTCTGGCAAAACAAATAGATTGTTTTGAAAAATTACTGTATATAATGCATCTACGTAAGTAAAATAAGTAAGCCGGCCGAATTACTTTCCCTCAAAACATTGTTGCCAATTATTGAAAAAAAAGTTAAATCTTCACTAAAATCACTTGTACTCACCAAGATTCTTCCGGTAGTGGTTTGACCCGAGATAAGTTCGCCAGCCCAGTCCTTCGCTTCGGTCATAAACGTACCCTCGAAGTCCTGTTTGCCCTGGCGGGACGCCTTCTGCTCCTTCTGCTTGGGGTCATTGGGCGCTAGCTCGGGCTCCTTTCGACAGCACAAAAAGGCAAAGGCCCGCCATAAAAGCACAACAAGCAGTCCAGCCAAAAATGTGAATATACTTGATAATAGAAAACACCACCATTTTCGCACTTTGAGACAATCATCGAGATCGGTCGCAGGTATCTCTGTGGTCAACACTGCCGCCTCCTCGTCACAGCCCGACATCCCCTAGCAGCTAACGGTCGGGGATCCGTAACGTATCCGTCGTCGTACTCCACGCTGGTCGCCGTTTTCCTAATCATTGGACATTTCACAACGGTTGCCACCGCCCGTCGCCGCTTGCACTTGGATGATGTCGTTTTTTTTGTTTGTTTTGTTGTTGTTGTTGTTGTTGTTTATTTGTTTGTTGTCCGATTTCCTTTCCACTACATACACTTTTCCTCGTTTCTACTACTCCTCACTCTTTATCACTCTGGGAATTTTCTTCCTGTGAAAATAAACAAAGAATTAAAGAAAACACGCTCATCAAACTCTTCTTTCTTGTTTTCAAATTTCCCGAAAACACGCATTTCCACGCACTCTTCCCCGCTCACAAAATGTCCTCTAAATCCGTGAGAGCTTTAACCCACTCTCAGCAAATGGTGCTGCGCTCTTTTGCTCTTCTCTCTCCCAGCGCATTATCTTCGTGCTCAGCTCGGTTTTCCTCCTCATTTTCTTCCGCGGCGAAGAGAGCACACACAGTCAAACACATTTTCCGACCCCGCGAGTTTTGATGATGAGGTGGGGGGAGAGGAGGGCTCCTTCTGGTCTTCTTCATCCGCACTTGAAGTCGCACTTTTCAGCATCACTCTTTGATTATTTTATTCGCCGTTTTTATGTCATAATAAAACGGAAAAATTTCGGTTCTTTTTTTCCCTCAAGCACACTTTGGTTTTGGTTTTGCAATTTTTAAGATTTGTTGGCTCTTCTTTGCCGCTTTCACATTCCGTCAAAACGATTTACGATTTGTTGGAGGGACGGTTTCGCCTTGGTTTCGCCTTTTCCGATGAATGATTATTATTTTTCCGGGGTTTTTTTATGGAGAAACGGACGTGAGTGAATCGAGTGACGATGATATAAAATGTTTAAAAATATAAAATGTGGCAGTTTGATCAGTATAATGTTTCGGAAAACGTGCAGCTTTATTTAGACCGTCATGATTACGTTGAACCGAGATATCGATTGAAGCAAAAGCGACAAAGGTTGTGTCTGTTTGTAGCAGAATATTTGGTAAAAAGTTAACCCATCAAGCGTCTCCATCGAATCGATTCCTTTAAAGGGGCCGCACTGCCCATGTTCGCATAAATGTCCCATATGCAAAAACAGCAAGCTGAGAAAAACGCATTTGAAGTTTGTCCCATACATAAGGCTACGTGTTAAGTTTTCGCGAAAAAAAATGGATTTCCTCCTGATTTCTGGAACAAAGTACTGGATGTTATAGGCTCTTTTGAAAGAGCACACAATTTTGAACCAAACTGCATCAATAACTCGAAATCGATGAAAATGCATATGGGACATTTATGCGATCAGGGGCAGCGCATATATGTTTAAAAAAAGTTTCCACGTGAATGGCCAGCAAATGGTGCTGCTGATGGATGGCCCCAAGTTAAGCAGTGGATAAACAATATTCGTTTTATTTTAAGAGCACATTTTTTAATATCTCAAATATACATAGTAGCAAGTAGTTCTTACTTACTTTACATATTTTATTACGTTTGTAGATGACATAGTAGGATATATTCATAATTTTTTTTAAATATTTTTATTTGAAGATGCAAATAAATAATTCTGTTTTTCATAATATAAAAAAAATAAAAATCTTTTAAATATGTCTGAAAAAAAAATGTGAAGGTGAGTAAATTAAAGGACATTTCAAAAGAAATTTCAGTTTATGGACGCTCTTTTGAAAACAAATAAACATACGAGCTCAAGTTGTAAAAATTTCGAGTGGTCAAAAACCATGTACATTATTAATACGATTTTATATGGAAGAAGTCACTTTTTCACGATGAAGGTTCTTTTTACTTAGTTTGATCTTTGAAATTGTCTACAATTTCGCAAATCACTTTTCTTTGTTTTTTTTTTTATTTAGATGAAATTTGTACGTGCACACTAGGGTGGTCCGAAATCGGGAACCCCGAAATCATAGATGTTCCCATCATAAGGCTAAATTCCAAATTTGAGCCCAATCTGATCGGACCACATTATACCCTCCCCCTAAGCCCTTGAAGTTTGTATGGGAAAATCGTCAAATTTATGGAGAAAACAAACTGTGTCAGTTTTTGGCCTGTCCGATCCTTAGCAATTCTTGGATGAATCATTAATCATTAAATTTGGAACAAATATTCTGAAAAAACAATATTTTTTCTGGATTTTCCCGCATTAACTTTGGAAATTTAAAATTTACGCACGCAGATCTAAAGGAGTACCTAAAATAACAATAAATCCGAAGATTGTTAAAGATCGCGCCTTCCACAAAATTAAGAGCGAAATAGTTGCTTTCCTCCATACTTTTTTGACGATTCGTGGGTTTAGGGGGAGGGAACAACGTGGTCAGATCGAGCTCAAATTTGGAAATAAGTAAAGAATTGTAACAGAACACGTTAACGCAACCAACAAACCCTAAATTAAGGTCAATGTTTAATATCAGGGGGTAGAACCGGAGGAGACCCGGATTTGGACCACGCTAATAAATACCGTAATCTGGGGTGAATCGGGACTACAGTCTGAATAGGGACAGCAATTTTTAGAGCACTTAAAGCTTTTAAATTTGGAAATGGATGTACACATCTTGTTGGCCAGAGTCTGTTCTAACCAAAACCAACCAGAAAAATCAAAATATTGTGCTCTAACATGGTTAAAACTGCTGTCCCAATTCGCCCCATGTGTCCCGATTGACCTCAGTTTACGGTACCCTATGTTTAAAGAAGGTATTTTGCATCGTTAGTTTTTCCATACAACGGCTGGTCACTGTTCCATATTTTTACATTCCACCAAACTTTTTTTTTAATTTCATATATTCCTGAACATCTCAAACTCAAGCGCAAAAGATGCAATTATCATTCTCTTAAAATATATCAAAAACTTTTTTAAAAATCAAGAAATATTTATTTTTGGAATTTAAATTTTAATGATAAAAAGTGAAGTTTAAAGAAACTGTTTTTTTTTTTCAGCCTAGTCGTACCTTACAACTTTGCCGAAGACACTAAAACAATCTGAAAATCCCTTCTCAAGAAACAAAATTTCGTGTATTCACATGCCCACTTTGAAAACTAAAAACTAATGATGCGTGGACAAAAATTTATCCAATCACTGACAGTACTGACAGAAGTGGGGGGAGGGGGGGGCACTCGCATGGGATTTTTTTGTTTACGGCGTTTGTGAATGACCCCCGGACAAATCTAGAACAAATCTCTGCAAAAGGTGGGGCACGTGCATGTGCTTATTTACATTTCCAGTCGCAGTTTCCACCAAACTGAAGATTTCGCACTTTTAAATTGCGATTGACAGCTGAAAAACGATCGGCAACCACGGCTCGCTTTGACCTTTTTTGCGAAATTTTTAAATTTCCCCAGCCAAAAGATAATAAGGCTTTCTAGTCAGAAATTTACCAATACATTTAAAGAATGGTTACATGGCAGCTGGACGTTTGTTTGCATCAGATTTCCTATCTCTTTCTAGCAAAAGTTTTTTGTCAGGCGACTTCTAGCTGGTTTTTTTGACTGACCGCCCGATATGTCAGCCAACATACTTCGCAGGGCTGTGACAGCTACAGCTCGATCATTGTTTGCATCAGGACACTGTGACGAGAAGTTCATCATTTTTGGGTTAAATTATATGTTTTTCACTGGGCCTAGAAAGCCTTATATAGTGCGAAGTCCAAGTTAGTGGGAATTGCGCAATATCTAGTTTCAGAAAACTTTCTCTAATCTGCAATAGCCTAATATTCCATAAAATCTCCAGCAACACGAGAAAAGTGAGGATAAGCCATGTTGACAGCTGGAACAATTTAGCAAATTCCAACAAACAGGTAGCTTTTTCACAAAATTCGAAACGTAATTCAATAGATGGCCTTCCCAGATACTTTTTAACACTGCGGGTTTTTTAAATAGTTACCTGTTGAATTTGCTAAAAAGTTCTGGCTGTCAAAATGCTTATGCGCCTTTTCGTGTTGCTCCAGAACTGTCGAGTATTTTTGCCACACGTCATAAAAAACTTAGCTAAAACGTTTATTCAATTCTGTCGTATCGTGTATATTTATTCGAGTCAGATGTAGACCGTCAAACTTGCATTCCCTTCCAGAGTTTGAATTTTTGTTGATGCGAACAAAGTTTACTTTATAACTTTCGGCCACTATTGCTAGTACCAACCACTAGTGTCTTCCTTTGAACTACAAGGACTTCGCCACCCTGGGCTCCGAAAAACCCATATTTACACTTAGAATTTTAGAGTAACTTCTGGATTGGTGCTTGGTCCGAATGTTCCACACGAGCCACATGTTGATGCTCTTCACTAAACATATAATTTCACAAAATGTTATCATTTAATATAAAATTGTCAAATAAACATCCGAACATCCGGAACCACATGAACACTTTAGGGAGATTTTTTCATGAACAACTGGCCAAAAGGAGGAAAACCAAATCCTACTAAGTTAATTAAACCCAGACCTAGATCGCCATGTTTAATTCAACGCCCTAACAGGTCGTCAATATCTCACGTAAATCTTTGCACGGTGTAAACGAAAGATAGAGCCTCTTAATAAAATACGATACGATTGGCCACCACAACCAGTAGCGCACAGTATCGACATGGCCCTTGTTGTGTCATAGATGTGATAGGTGAAAACAACCTACTTTGAATGAAAGCGTGTCTCAATAAGCATTTTGAAGATGTTTTGATAGCCTTCAAAAAGCTAAAGAAAGGGCTTTTATAATGATACTTCATTTGTAGCACAAAATACATTTCAGGTTCAAATTACCTGCTAAAAATAGGTTCTTCTCCCCTATGTTTGACCTACAAAGGAGGAAGAAATTAAAACCTCACTCGTGCATGTGTGTCCGTGTGCAACTAGGGCGCACACTGCCATTGTGGTGGGGTGTCTTGAGTCAACCCCAAAAAAAGGACAGTGGAAAATCGAACCCTGCCCTCCCCACGGCCCAACTCCACCTCCCGTCCCCGTTGCGACTAAAGACAGAGCCCTGAAGAGAAAATGAAGAGCGCAACTTCCGACGTCGTCGTCGTCGAGGGTCAAAGCAGGCACTGGGAAAACACAGCATGGCACCCGCGCCTTGGTTGGTAAGAGAGGGGGAGGGGCGGCGGCGGCGGTCGATAAGAGAGCGAGAGGGTGGAACGTGAAAATTCGGGTAGGTAGAGCGCAGCAGGCCAAGCAAGTGGATTTTTCCTTTCCCACAAAGCCATTGCTGGAGCGCAAAAAAAAGTAAGGTTAGTTATCGATTAACGATAAGCGCAGACGAAAACAGTCAGTGCCCTGCTGCTGGTGGGGCGCCCAATCTCGGACATTCCTGCAGAGGGAAAATCCTTTTCACCTTTGGAAAATCTTCCGACACAGAACAACGCAGCACACGCTGACACACAACACACACACACACACACACAGATACGGCTCTTGTGTCAAAGGTTGAAAATGAGGGCGTGAAAGTTTCGCACTGACAGGTCGATTTTCCACTGGTTTTCCTCGACTTTGAAGCTCACTCACGAAAGTTTTCTTCGATTTCCACGTCATCGCAGCGTAATCCTGCTGGAATTTTCACCGGAAACATGGCCCCAACAACGAAATCACTACAGGTTTTCCCATTTCCGTGGAAATTCCGTGCACACCCGTACAAACACACACAGACACCAAACTTCACAGTACAGGGAAAAAATGTGTGAGTTTTTCACTTGAAAAAAAAAAGAAAGATGAAAATATCCAAGGAAGCACCTCCACTCGCCAGTACGGCAATCACTCGTCTGTTCCGTTGAGTTTTTCCAGCTAGAGCAGAAGCAGCAGCAGACACACTTCCTGTGCTTTCGATTTTTATGGCCAGAGCGCAGGGTTGCTGCCTGACCGAGCGAAAGAACGAAAGCAATTCCAACCCTGCAGACGTGCAAGAGAGGACGACAGGAGAGAGCGAACGTTGTTGGAGCGAAAAAAGGACTCGCGAGACTCTCTGAGATTTAAGAGATTGAAGTTTCTCTGATTTTGTGGATTCACCTTTTCAGGTGTTTATTTCGTAAAACGATCAACTCGATTTTTCTACAGAACTCTTTTTACGCTAGTATCAAATCTTGTATTTTATATTATAATTCTTAAGATAAAATTCAAGATCCACCATCTTATGTAGGTCAAATTTGAGTGGTTGAATGTCTGTTACATTACCAAATTCATTATTCTAGACCGACCATCTAAAGTATTTTTGAGGTCCTATTTGAGCTTAACGACCCAAAATAAGACAACAAATAATTTGTTTTTCGTGATTCAATTGGCCGAAATATTTTTTTTTCCGGTGACTTCAGATAATCGAGTCTGGACTGTATATTCAATATTGAATCAATGTTTTTTGATAAATTTTTAAAAGGGCGAGGGGAAAAATACTTTGATGCCATAAGTAATACAGTCTGAATATAGGGAATTAAAGTACGCTTTGAATTTCGTCGGACACATGTTCTAATTGAAAATGGAAAAAAATGCATAGATATAAATTAAAAATCAAAAATGTTTTCAAAAATATTTTGCAATTTTGTATGCAGCGTCAAAGTCGAATTTTTCAAAAAAAAACACCATGCAACATTAAAATTGACATAAAACACCATGCGTCTCCAGCAAAGTGTACTCGGATTCATTTCAATGGAGAAGCATGGTACTTTGAGCTTTTTTCAAAAAGCACATCTCAAAATCCTTTTAAAGGAAATTCACCACTTTACGTTAAACATCCTGAAAAATCAAAAAAACATTTTCAGCTGTAAGTTGTTTGGTCCCGAGACCTTCAAATCAGCAAACTAACTGTTATCAGTTTCCTTCCTTTGAAACGTGGCGAACTTTGGGTTCAGCCGTTCGGGAGATATGATTTTTTGGAAAACATGGTTTTTGCGAAAATTGTTGAAAAACGACATTTGCTGGACCATGTTTGACAGTTCTCGTGCTTTGATTGGTACTTTTGATTTGAGTTGGCCGTTCTCTAATAACTCTAGGTTCTCTACACCATAAGAGTTGAAAATTATTCCGTTTGTTTACATTTTTAATAGTTAATGTTAAACTGGTACAGTCCAGACTCGATTATCCAAAGCCTCGATTATCCGAAGTTCGATTATCCAAAGGTTTGTATGGGACTTTTATTTTCTTACTTTAAATATCAAATTCGAGTGCTGCGACCCCATTTTAGTCTAATTTGAATATTTGATGACCTTTTTAATTGAAAAATGCTCTTTTTAAGTATGTAATCACCGCCATTTTGTCCGCCATCTTGGATTTAAAAATTCTAAATCATTTTAGAGTAGTTTACTGCCCCTGATCGCATAAATGTCCCATATACATTTTCATCGTTTTTGAGTTATTGATGCAGTTTGGTTCAAAATCGTGTGCTCTTTCAGAAAAACCTACAACATCCAGTACTTTGTTCTAGAAATCAGGAGGATATCCAGTTTTTTCACGAAAACTTAACACGTAGCCTTATGTGTGGGACAAATTTCAAATGCGTTTTTCTCATCTTGCTGTTTTTGCATATGGGACATTTATGAGAACATGGGCAGTGTATACTTAAGCTTAAACATCAAGAATAAAACAACGAAAAAAAATTTCGGGGTTCGATTATCCTAAGTGAAATTGTCCGATGCCTTCGGATAATCGAGTCTGGACTGTATAACTTTGAAATTAAAAATGAATTATAAATTTGCAACATTGCTTTATTCACAGCCTTGTGACTGAATTTCGACTCGTTTTGACATTCATGATGCAACGGAAATCCAATAGGAATTCAAAAGCGATAAATTACATTTTCATGGTACATTTACATTGAACTTACACATTACACATGCCACAATGTAAGTTTTGTGCCAACAACTCGCTCGCAAATCGCCTCAAAAGCCATCATCTCTTCTCCATAACAATAAATCAGCCATGGTCGTGATGACATTGAAAAGACATAAAACAGAGAAGAACGCGACCAATTTCAGACTTAATGGCACCCGTTGAAACATTGCTTTATTTTGGCGACACTGAGTGACTTATTTAAACTTATTTAGATAATTTAATGAAATCCTGATGTTAAGGACATGGAAGGACCTATTAATTCCTGGGACAATTTAGTTATGAAACATGTTTAACAAAACATATTCTATAGTAACCATTCACAAACCACGTGGACACTTTTTTGGAGATTCCAATCGCTCCGTATTTTCACATACTATGGAGGCGGATGATACAAATAAAAATGGCTTCTTTTGTGGGGGTTTGTCAATATCGGCAAGTAATTTGTTAAACTTGTAAAATTGTCGTGCTAACTTGTCGCACGTCGCTTTTTGACGTTCCGAGAAATACGCGTTTTAATGTTTGACCTTGAATAAACACAAACGAGAGCACGCAATGTAAACAATGACAAACACGTTTTGTTTGGTTGACCGTTCTGTGCATTGTGCTGAAGTTTGGTTGAATTTGGTATTCGGGTATGTACGTGTGTCAAATGAGTTCTACCTGAACTCCCTTTGGCCAGTTGTCGCCAAATAGCAGGGATAGCACGACAAGATTGAATCTTCTAGAGTAGAGTGCCACCACGGATTTTTTTTCTATTTTTATTGAATATCTCAGGATTCAAATCGATTTTTTTGAATCCAGTGCGCGGTGCGATTGATCCACACGGGCGGGGCATAATCGAAGCTTTTTCAAAAAAATACTGAAGAAACAAAATTCTCCACCGTTGCAACGTCACGCTACATATATTCGCTCGTAGAACAGAAACCAAAACGTCAAATCCTAAACCCAAAGTTGATTCTTATGGCAAATTTAACGTACTTTCAGAATATGTAAAAATATAAATGTATTTTTCCCCAAGATATGAAAGAAAAACACATAAAAAGGGATATAGTGATAGTGGGGCAAAATGGGCCCTTGCCGTCATTTGCCGCGAATGAGAGTGTCGAGAGGCTAAATGGGGTAAAATGGACCACTTCCCGTCATTTGCCGCTAATAAGAGTATCACCAATCGTTTCCTCGTAATTTTTTAACATTAAAAATGATAGTTTTGATAGGCAGAAACTGACGGCATCAAAAGATCCGTTTTTTTCATCAGGTTTTGTCCACTGTGCGTTGTCGTCATGCGTCATGTAATAATTTATGTTGTTACAAAAAAAAACATACTAGAAAATTATGGAAAATAGCAAACAGGCAAAATGGCGTGTTTAATAGACCTAAAACTCCCAGTAAAAATAATAAACAAGGTCAATAATGAACAAATAATATAGAAAAAAATAAACAAGAGACCGGAAGTCGAGTTGGAAAAAACTAAAAATTAAACCAACGCGAACATATACCACATTGGAATTAAGGATTGACTTTCATAGCACTTATAACAAAAACTGTAGTGGGAATCATTCACAATAATTGACACAATCATTGGTCGGCCATGTTTGTTTTAGAAACAACAATAAGATCGTGATTCCAATTACAACATTCAAAATCCGATTTTAATATACCCAAGAGATGAAAAAGAGCCTTTTCTACAAAATGATGAAGTAAATCCGACAAAAAAATTAGTGCAATCATTTTTTTGTAACTTTTAGTAATCGTTTTAGGATCGATCTTGAATGCCTATTTTTTCAAATTTCAGCGGTAAATTATGGGTTGCAAGATGGTTATAATTAATCAACTAAAAACCTTTTTAATTCAAATTATTAGAAAAATATAAAACATTTAAATGGTAATGCTATCCAAAATAGATACAATAGGGCGGACCTTTAAGTGTTCTATCAATTTGTCTCATTATTCATATCATCAGATTAGGTAGTCAGATCTTCATATTTCAGAGCACTTATGTGCTTACAACTTAAGATAGGGTTGTCAGATCTTCAATGTTTTGAACGCGTTGGAAAGGTCTTTTGATTACCTGTTCAACGACAGGTTGCATGGTAGATCCGGACAACGTTTTCATCATGATATCTGAGATCCGGCTTCCAAAAAGTACATAAATAACACTTAAGTGCTAATAACTTTTGATAGGGTTGTTTTTTGATCAACATCCCACCACACATACAGACATTTGCTCAGAATTTGATTCTGAGTCGATAGGTATACATGAATGTGGGTCTAGGAGGTCCAATTGAGAAGTTCAGTTTTCGAGTGATTTTATAGCCTTTCCTCAGTAAAGTGAGGAAGGCAAAACTTTGGTATGATAACATAACTTTTTATAAAACTATTATTCATGGATCGATTCCATAACAAAATTCAATAACAGGATTAAGGATAATTGCCGATTTGTTATTGAAATGGTATTCTCCCTGTTATTTCCACCTGCCCGGGATTCAGTATTAAACCAAACATTTCAAAGAAAAAATAGGGTGGAAATAATATGTAAAACACTAATATGGCTATATCTCTGAAAATACATTTTGGACACTAGCTTTCGAATGGCTTATTGTTTGAAATTGAGGTGTTATCTGTGAAATAGTCCACTTTTACCGGACCTAAACTGTGAATCCATAAAATAATTGTGGTATCCGACCCCATGGCTACAAATAAGAAACTGATGCCGATGTGCTTTTTTTGTAATAAGCTTGCTGGAATTCTTAACCAAATAGAACAAGCACACGGGCATCGAAATATAAATATTGTGGCTCGTAAAACCAATGCTCATTTTCCAATGATGGAAGCCACAAATTATTAAAAGCGGATACATATATCGCTCAAGTGTTTCAGAAAAAGACCTCTCAAAAATTAGGCTTTGAGTTTTCGATTTTCGGGCCAAATTACAATCGAAAGAGCGCATCGAAACCTTTAAATTGGTAATGGAATTTCATTTTGGGATGATTCCTAACCCGTGCATTAGTTTTCAAAGCCAGATTTTTTTTGGATAGGTCCTATAAACATATGAAAGACAATAGCTTATAGGACCTTTAAAAAAACTCAGGAAAGATTGCTAAATATAGCGTTTTTTTTTTTCAAAAAACCAAACCATAAACCTTTCTTTTGTAAGAAAGGCAACAAGTGGTTTTCTACAAGCTGTTTTCAGACGCAGTTTTACTTATTCTACATATCGTGATTCGTTTGTATTTCAATTCAAAATTTCTAATCTAGATTCATAACCGTCATTGGCAGTTATTGTTCCAAGAGTAAATGACACGGTCTACAAAGTCAAATATTTGATTATTGTGTTCTAAGAACCAAATGTGAATACAAAGTGTACCCTGCTCACGCTTAATGTCGACCGTCTGTGAAAAATAGGCTAGACTTTAAAAATAAACATCTCTTAACCAGATAGAACATTCATACTCATCCGATGCGGTAAGTGCATAACTATTTATTGAAGATAACATTGCTTGATGTTTGCCATTTGGTAATATAATTAATTACGTTTATTTCGATATTGCAAAATACTTTCATTACGTTAGAAGTCGTGTATGTAACGATGCAGAAGTATGGTGTAATTCTAATTTTTGACGAATCACGTTTACTGTTTACTGCAAAAGCCTCTGCAGAACTCCCAAATATCCATTTCACCTCTACGCGCCTCCTAGTAAGTCCCGGGTGACCTAGTTTAGGTCGTTGTTTACCGCAGCACCTGGCAACATAGCACTATATGTAGCTTTTATGTTTCTCCGCAGTTTGTAATATCCAAAACACGACACGACAATTGATTTGGTTTGCTGTGGATCACACTCCCTCCCCCCAATCACGCAACAAACATCTGTCGAAGACTCCACCAGCAACACCGCATCAAGTTGCGCGTCACACTAGCGAACTTTTCGTCGAAGGAAGCACTTTCGGTGCGCTTAATGGCATTATCCCAGCACTAAATCAGCATCAAGTCGTCGATATCGCGTAGCGCCATCTGCAAAACAAAGCAACCACCGACTGCTCTTCTAATGAGAAGCGCGCAACAATGACACAATACCACACACGTCGTTATCAATTACACACACACACACTCTCGCGGAGCGGCACTTCCTTTTCCTCGTTGCGAGAGAGCGGGCGCTCTCACGTTTCTCTCGTGCTCCCCCTTCGCTTTCTCTTGCTCTCTCGAATGGCTCCAACTCTTCTTCCTTTCGAGCCAGGCTCTTCACAAGGGTCTCTTCGACCTGCCTGCTCCACCTCTTCCGTTCTCCCCTACACACCCCCTCTCCGGAGCCCCACAAGTGCCAACTTTTCATCCATTAATCGAAGAAAAAGAACAAGACCACCCCAGTAGGGCAGAAAAAAGAAGAAGCAGTGGAAAAATCCTTTTTCGAGCAATTTTTCACTAAATTCCGCCACGGTTCGGAATTTTCTTTGCGGCAAAGTGTCCGCGGGGCCACGGGGCACCCGCACGCGATGGAGTTCGGTCGAATTTCGGTCCGGAAGTGGCCCAAAGTGGCCACTGAAAATTCAGCACACACACACACAATTTTTCCCTTTTGGAGTACCACCCGAGCAGCTCACGGGACACGGGAGCTCGCGGAAAAACGTACCTTTTCGGACGAGATCACACACTATTCTGACGGTGCTGCTGCCGCTGAACCAAGTCGAATTTTCCTCCTGCCTCAGTGTATAGAGAAAGGCAAAATGTGAGCGAATATGCGTACGACTAGGCGCGCCCAATGGATGCTAGCTGCGCGTCGGGCAGGGCTGGGCGGCTATTTTTGAAAATTTGAAAAATTACAGAATGAAAAAGCACTTTAGTTAGAAAGAAGTGTCGTGCAACCTAGCGGTGGCGTCGGCGTCGGCGTTTGTGTTGACAACGTCGCTACGCTTCACCAGAATGAAAGTGCATCTTGTTGTGTGGTACGTTATTTATAGACGCGGCCAGTAAGAGTGCATTTTACTTATTCAGAACAGGTCTTCGCTGCGTTGGCATTGAAAGTGCGTTTGCGGTGAAGTGTTTAGGGTTACCATTCCTATTCTTGGAAAAAAAAACATTGATTTAGGTGGAGGGCCATGAATCAACCACGTGGACACTTTAGGGATGAGATTTGTGTTGTAGGTGATTGTCCAAGCTCCATACAAAAAAGTTATTTTTTATATATAGACAATTGTCCACATGGGGAGTGGGGTCTACAAATCTCAGAATAAAGTTTCCACGTGGTTTATGGTCCAATAAACAAAATTGTTTTTTTTTTTTTGCTTTTTGGGCGCTTTCGAAAAAAAATATTTTTTACTTTTTGGATGTTTTTGAATACTCCTGACTCAAGGGGGTTTCAAAAACACGTTTATAAGGCAAAAAATTAAGAAAAAAACGTTACTTAATCCACCTTTAAGTGGTTGGTGCCTTCCTCGCATATTTTTATCAAAATATCTGAGATCCGGCCTCAAAAAAAAAATTATTAAAAACACTAAAATACTTATAACTTTTGATAGGGTTGTCAGATCTTCAATCTTTTGGGCTTGTTGGAAAGGTCTTTTGATTACCTATCCAACGATGGGTCGCATGATAGATCCGGACAACTTTTTCATCAAAATATTTGAGATCCGGCCTCAAAAAAGTGTATAAATAACACTAAAGTGCTCATAACTTTTGATGGGGTTGTCAGATCTTCAATCTTTTGAACGCGTTGGAAAGGTCTTTTAAATACCTTTCTAACAATATATAGCATGACGGGTTTTCTTACAAAAACCACCCTTTTTTATAATATTTCAAACTCTAGCCAAATCGTTTTTTTAGCATAACTTTTGAAGTACTTTTCTAAACTTCATAATATTAACTAGGACGAATCGAATGAGACCAAAACGGTCCAAATCGGTCCAGCCAGTCCGGAGATAATCGTGTGCATATTTTTCGGTGCACGGACTCACATCCAGACACACGCACAGACATTTGTTCAGAATTTGATTCTGAGTCGATAGGTATACGTGAAGGTGGGTCTACGAGGTCAAATAAAGAAGTTCATTTTTCGAGTGATTTTATAGCCTTTGCTCATTGAAGTGAGGAAGGCAAAAAAACTTAATCCGCAATTGAAATTTTACTGAAATGGAGTCGCAAAACTCTAATTTGATGTTAAATATATGAAAAAAGGTGCAGGTGGTTATGTTACACATGACCAATATAACAAAGAACTTTGCACATAGCTCTAACATTTTATTTTATTATGAAACTCGTATGGTTCGGCAAATGTCCCCCCGGGGGAACCTCCCAGGGGGCACTGGCCACTCCAGGTTGTGGCCACCACTATTGAAATGGCCATTTCCATATCCAGTATCAAAAACCATGAATTTTGAGGACGTCGGCCACTCCAAGTTGTGGCCAATATCTAGAGCTAGTGATTTTTCACGGCAAAAAAATAGAAATTTCGCGGTATGCCAATTACAAAACATCGGAATTTCACGGTACACTCAACCCCCGGTGGTTGGTCACTTTTTCGTTTTTTCACTTTTTTAGTTTGTACCCCGTTGGTTGGTCAAAGTCAAACTAAAAAGTGACGAACTGTCACTTTTTACACGGCGCTCACGCACACTATCAAAACAAACGTTTGCTAGTGTTTGTGAACTCCGTGTAAAAAGGGTGTCAAACTAAAAAGTGACCCCGTTCGTTTGACAACAGTTGGTGTCAAACCATCGGGGTTTGAGTGTACTCTAAAATATGCTCAAAATAAACGTAAAAACGTTTTATTTTAGCAGTAGTAGCAGAGCAATTCCAGCCCAAAACAGGAATTTTTCAGGTACTTTTTTCTCGACCCTCTCCTATTTCAATGAAACTTTGTAGACATGTTATCCTACGCTTATATAAGCCATTTTTGTGTATATGGAGCCAGTTCCACTCGATAATGACATTTGAGAAGGGCGTACGTGTTTTCAATATTTTTGTATTTCGTAATTTAAAAATTACTGTATCTCGAAGCCGTTGCATCATATCAAAAAGTGGTCAAAGACAAACTTGTAGGAAATTTGACGGGCTTTCCGAAAAAAATACACTGAAAGAAAAAAACACTCCACTTTTATGAGATTTTTTGATTTTTAAGTTTAAAAGTCAAATTTGAGGGGGAGCCCACGATTTTTTTTCGTTCAAAATTTTTGTGAAGATAGCCTAAGATGTTACAAAAAGACTCAAGAAAAATGCAGGATGGAGCAACTCACCTAAAAAAATACAAAAATCATTTACTGCAACTGTTTTTTTGAAAAGTGCCCTAAATGTCAAAATTTTCAAAAACCGAATACGGGAATCGATTCTCCAGACAATTTTACATAAAAGTCTCCATATTGACCATTGTCCTAAGTCCAATCCTTGTGAAGTTACAGCGGTTTTAAAAATAAAAATGTTGAAAAAATAGGTTTTTTGATGGTTTTTTGCAATTTCTATATGACAGACTTGATTTTTCAGTCTCGTAAATATTTTTACCGAAAAGCTCGTCCAATTTCCCATAAGATTGTCTTTGACCACTTTTCAAAATAACTCGTTTTTTTGATGGTTTAAGCTAATTTACAATCCAGGTTACTATACTACACTGAAAAAATATTATGTTTTCAGTTATGAGCAATGTAATTAGCTTATATCTGTAAGCCCATACATCCAATTAAAATGTGGTCAAAGACAAACTTATGGGAAATTGGACGAGCTTTTCGGTAAAAATATTTACGAGACTGAAAAATCAAGTCTGTCATATAGAAATTGCAAAAAACCATCAAAAAACCTATTTTTTCAACATTTTTATTTTTAAAACCGCTGTAACTTCACAAGGATTGGACTTAGGACAATGGTCAATATGGAGACTTTTATGTAAAATTGTCTGGAGAATCGATTCCCGTATTCGGTTTTTGAAAATTTTGACGTTTAGGGCACTTTTCAAAAAAACAGTCTCAGTAAATGATTTTTGTATTTTTTTAGGTGAGTTGCTCCATCCTGCATTTTTCTTGAGTCTTTTTGTAACATCTTAGGCTATCTTCACAAAAATTTTGAACGAAAAAAAATCGTGGGCTCCCCCTCAAATTTGACTTTTAAACTTAAAAATCAAAAAATCTCATAAAAGTGGAGTGTTTTTTTCTTTCAGTGTATTTTTTTCGGAAAGCCCGTCGAATTTCCTACAAGTTTGTCTTTGACCACTTTTTGATATGATGCAACGGCTTCGAGATACAGAAATATTTAAATTCCGAATTACAAAAATATTTCAAACACTTACGCCCTTCTTAAATGTCATTATCGAGTGGAACTGGCTCCATATACACAAAAATGGCTTATATAAGCGTAGGATAACATGTCTACAAAGTTTCATTGAAATAGGAGAGGGTCGGGTACAACCGATTCCCTATTTGGCATGGAATTGCTCAGCAGTAGTTCAACATAGAAAATAGAACACCCTGACACAAATTATTTTTTGGAAAAAATTGTATTGCTTCAATTTTGTGACATTTTGCGGAATTGGCGTCAGCTGAATTTATGATTTGGCTATTTCAATTCTACTAAGATTTTAGAAATTTAATTTGCTTAGATAAATATTTCCACAACAAAGCACATCCTTAAATGTCATATTCATCAAAAGTAGCCATAGTAATTGATGTGTAATATTTTTTTGTTTGTTTTCGTAAATTTCAACAAAAGGGAAATTTGAGTATTTCAACTTAAGTTTATGCTAAATTGCATCAATTGCAGTTTTTTTTATTTTTTTGATTATTCCAGAAAATTAAAACAATTGGCAAAATGCTTGATAAATTTCATTTGATTTGTATTTTTAACTAATTGAATATAAAAAAATCATTTAAAGCCAAGATATTCAAATAGTGACAAAAATGCACAGAGTTTTTTCGGAATATCTTAGGATTGAAATTGAATTTTGGGGATCTGTGAAGGTCAAAAGGTGAGGCATTGTGAGCTGCACAAAATGACGTTCTTAAGAGGCAGTATTTGTAAATATTGCTCGGTTTGTTCTAGAGGTCGTATCGAGGTGCTCCGATTTGGATGAAACTTTCAGGGTTTGTTTGTCTATACATGAGATGAACTCATGCCAAATATGAGCCCTCTACGACAAAGGGAAGTGGGATACTTTTGACCTATGGGAGTATGGGTGTTGGAGGCTGTTGCCAAAAGTTATTAAGGTTTTTAAAAAATCCATTTTTAACAGTAATTTGCAAAAGCTATGAGAAAAAGTCAAACCAATCCTGGATGTCTATAGCACATTTTGAAGGGCTTCAAAAGTCCATTCGAATGCATCTAAGAGAGTTGGAATTGATGAAGTTTTACGGAAATGCGAGCAATTTTAAGATTTTTCATGTGTTTTGGACCTCAAACTTCAATGGCCGTTATACCCCACTTCCCTTTGTCGTAGAGGGCTCATATTTGGCATGAGTTCATCTCATGTATAGACAAACAAACCCTGAAAGTTTCATCCAAATCGGAGCACCTCGATACGACCTGTTTCACATCGGTGAAAAACTCGCTCTTAACTCAATTTGGCCCAAAATGCACGTACGACAAGTTAGCACGACGCCGACGAAATAAAAAAAAACATCATTTTAATAAATTTAACAAAGATTTAATAATAAAAAAGCTCAAATCACATTACGTTTTCTTTTATTGAAGTTTTGAATAACGTTCTTTTGCTTTCTTTTATTTTGACATTTCAGCAAAATTTCTTCATTCCACAAAATTTAAATTTTATGGGATAAAGAAATTCTGCTGGAAATCTCGGTTTATAATAGGTTGATCCACCCACGCCGTGTAACGTGATGTTCGAGCAAAAACCCTTTCTAGCCCAGTTTTCAGGACGTTGTCACGGTGTGAAAAAAGGGCTCTTGCCCGACATTCCGCGGGGAGAATCTAAAATCTCATCGGTAGTCTACACACAAACAAATATTTCCTAATGTTACATTATTTATGATCTACTTTTGCACGTCATTAAACATTTTAATTTGATGTTAATTTGCAACAAATTATACGTGAAAACATGATTTTACCTGTAATTCAAACGTCGAATCTCAACTTTACATCAACTGATCATCAACTTTTTTTTAAGTTTTGTTTTCGATTTCAATGGATATTTCCATAGACTAATAATATGTCTTCCAAAAAGTCGCTGAAAATCGAAGGACTATGTGAATTGTCATTGTAATGATGGTTTTTGAAATTTTGGAGAATGTAACTTTTTATTTTACGAGATTGGACATATTCCTAGTAACATTTAAGGTTTTAAGTAGGCCATAAAAGCCTATTGGATGGATGGATGAGGGTTTTCAGAACCCTGATAAAACCTGTAGGTTTAAAATTGTTACTAGGGATCTCTGCTTATATTGAATCAAAACGAAACTTTTTAAAGGAATTTATAGGAAGGAACTGCAAACTGTGATCTACACTTTAATTGATTCGAATGTTTGATGTTTTCTTTGAAATGTAATGGTGACATATGGCAGTGGATTGAAAACATAATTGTTGGATCCTATTGAAAAATCAATAGCTTTTTAATGAAATACTAAAAGCAAAATAAAGTTTAGCATTGTTCAATGCTCAAATTTTGTATCCAGGCAATATGTTGTTGTATTTTCATGATAAATTGTACAAAGAAAAGTATTTTTTGTCGTCTCTAGAAATCTGGTAAATTTGGATATTTTTTTTTAATTGGAGGACAAATATCGGTCAATACGTAAGTTAAAGTCTCCCGAGGCATTTGTATAAGAAATTTGTTTAAATTCCAAATCCATTAAAATCGAATAAAAATCTTGAAAAAAAAATTGCTGCAGACCCCCCGACGAAATACACTCAACCCCCGGTGGTTGGTCACTTCGACGCCAACATTTCAAAAAGCATCATGTACAAACCATGCGTTTTGAGAAAAACGCATTTGAATGTTGAGCATCCATTTTCAATTCCCATTTTAATATAAAAGCAAAATAAGATGTTCTAATAATAACAAACGATGAAAAACGTTTCTTTTATTGATACTTGATCATCCAAATTCAATAAAACATCATTTCCGTAATTTTATTTGAGTAAAACAAACATAACTCCTTTTGAAATCACCAACGTCGATATCACCCTGCTGTCATTGAGGGGGGCGCTTTGTTATGATTCGTTTTTCTTCGCCGAATGTACATGGCGCTTTGTTCATGATGCTTTTTTTTCGTCACGAGGTTTATGTAGTCTTTTGTTTGACAGATTGACAGGGCTATATAAACAGGGACTGCTGATGGCAGAGATTTTGTTTATGTTACTTTATTTAAAATAATGATTAAACAGACTTTACTGAAGTAACTTTTGCTCATTTTTGGTGGAGAGGTAGCTTTTTAGGAGTACTTTCAGAATATGCAATAACCCAGAAAGTGTCAAAATGTACATGATGCCTTTTGAAATGTTACCGTCGACTTTTTCGTTTGACACTTTTTTAGTTTGTACCCCGTTGGTTGGTCAAAGTCAAACTAAAAAGTGACGAACTGTCACTTTTTACACGGCGCTCACGCACGTTTGATAGTGTGAGTGAACTCCGTGTAAAAGGGGTGTCAAACTAAAAAGTGACTCTGTTCGTTTGACAACAGTTGGTGTCAAACCATCGGGGTTTGAGTGTGTTTCGATTCACCCAGCAAAATGTCGGGAAATGCTGCCAAATACCAGACTAGCAGATTTTTTATTTTAATATTCTCAGAAACATACACCGTAGTTGTTTCTTTTGATAGGAGCAAGATAGCACTATACTTTTTTAACACGGGAACGCCCAACGCGTGTCCAACTTACACAGACGCCCAACCCCCAAAAAAAAATTGTCACGGTGATTTCAACTCGTTGGTTCTCGCGCATAACTCAACCAATCGGGACGATTCTTTGTTCCAGTGATTTGTAAGACGACCGATCGACCGCGACCGCGGAATTATGGGCGTTTTTTTACACGCAAAAAAATAAAGTTGGAACGATGTTTTTGGTCGCAAAAATTACAGATTTGATCAAATTAAGTTCCTCAAAGTTCTGGGATCATCTCGACATCCTTACATCCGTCCTGATTGGATGAGTTATTCTCGAGAACCAGTGAGTTGAAATTACCGTTCTTTTTTGAGGGCTTGGGAGTTGGAATGTTGTGTGAAAGTTTTAGAGAATTTTCTTAATTTAAACGCTGTTCGGTATCACCGAAGAGGAAACCCCGCCGTGCGCAGAACCCTGCGCCCACCGTGTCAAGTGACAGCAGCTGCCAAACGTCAAAACGTCATCCACGAACCGCGCGCAGGGCGCTCGCGTCAGAGCACGTCCAACCGCCAACGAGACAACACGCAAGAGTCGCAGCGCAGCACGAGAAGTGAAGAAGAAGAAGTGTAGTGTAGTGAGGAGTAGGAGAGGAAGAAGAAGGAGAAAATAAACATAGAAAATCACAAGTTTCCCAGTGTTTTCGTCCCTCCTACGTTCCGCTGCAAATCTGCCATCCAACCCAAAATACAGTTCACTATCCACAATCGGCCAGCCCCGAACATGGTCCTTCGAGCCGGATGCGTGAACGCCGTTCCCGATCAAGGCCAGGATCTGAAGGTTCCGGAAACCGCCGGAACTTTCCAGATCAAGCGCTGCTGTTCAACGTCACCCTCCGCTACCTCTTCAGCCAACCGTCTCCGAGCGTTTGTCCAGCCGCGGACTTACGCCGTCGGAAGTCGGATTCCGGAAGTGTCCGCTCCAGGAGCTTCCACCAAGTGATTCCACCGAATTACTTTTGGGCTGTCGAGAGCAGGTGAGTTGAGTTTCTGATCGAGTGTTCCCCTCTGCCCCGCCATTTGCGTGTCCGGACGTGTTTTCCCGGAGAAACACCGCGCAACAACCTGTGTGCGTGTGTGTGAGCGTGTGTCACAGACGCCAGAAGTGACAGCAACAAAGCGTCGTCGTCCAACCGGTCGACGAGCAATCCACCCACCAGTGCTGCAGCCAAGCAGCAGAACCTGCCCAACCGGTGCCAGGTGTCAAACGTGGACTTTCCCAGACTAGCGGAAAGTGGCCATGTCCCCAACCCGAAACGTTACGGATGCGATCCGGCAGTTCCAGCAGGCGGAGCAGAAGGTCGTTTTCGTCCAGGCAACGATTTTGTCCCTGCAGGAGCCGACGCTGGCGCAAGTAGCGGTGCTTCGAAACTTTCGTCGAAAAACGTGGACTTTCCCGGACCAGCGGAAAGTGGCCATGTCACAAACCGTCGAAACCCAGAAGACCAGGTCCCAAACCCTGGATTTCGAGGAAGCAGTTCCCCAAAACTGCGCTCCACCGACTGGCTCGAACCAACAGAGCACGAGTGACTCCCGGCCGAGGGAGCAGCTCATCAATAAAGCGCGTGCGGACAACACGTCCGACGCTCTCGACGTGGCCAAACACGGGCCACAAGAATCAGCCGAGGCGGTTGATCCGGAAGACCATCCAGCGTCTACCGGAAGCCCGAAAGGCGTCACCGCCAGTGCGAAGCCCAACGAGCTGCTGCCAGCAGCGGTCTCGTGCCAAGTCTCATGTTTTGGCCACACAGACTCTAGAACCAGACCAGGTCGTGTTCATCCGCACAACGGCCAAGATGAGAAGTCCGCCACGGAGCATACAACGATGCTGCCGTCGACGGTGAAGGCCCTTGACAAGTGCGGCCAACCTCGTTCCTGTCGCATCCATCCGGATGACGGCGCACTTCAAGAACGTCGACCGGGCCGCTGTCAGCCAGCTCGCGAACGCCAGCGACAAGGCTGGTTTCCAACCATTCCGCCGGACAAGGACGTCCCAGGTGAGTCCACACGAACTGTTCGGAGTGGTCAACCTGACCGCTCTCAACCGCCGATCGAATGCCGGCGTCTAGGCTGGCGTGCATACGTCCCACCTGACAAGGATTCTCCACCGAACGAGTTGGACGTTGTTGAGGTTCCTCAACCGGGGGGAGTATGTTCGGTATCACCGAAGAGGAAACCCCGCCGTGCGCACAACCCTGCGCCCACCGTGTCAAGTGACAGCAGCTGCCAAACGTCAAAACGTCATCCACGAACCGCGCGCAGGGCGCTCGCGTCAGAGCACGTCCAACCGCCAACGAGACAACACGCAAGAGTCGCAGCGCAGCACGAGAAGTGAAGAAGAAGAAGTGTAGTGTAGTGAGGAGTAGGAGAGGAAGAAGAAGGAGAAAATAAACATAGAAAATCACAAGTTTCCCAGTGTTTTCGTCCCTCCTACGTTCCGCTGCAAATCTGCCATCCAACCCAAAATACAGTCCACTATCCACAATCGGCCAGCCCCGAACAAACGCTATATTTCGTTGGTTTTAAAAAATTATTCAAGACAAAAAAAAGTTAAAACTAAAAAAATATTCAATCTCCATCATCCATTAAAAAGAAATGCGCAAATTGTGGACGCAATTATTCAGTTCCAAATTTTATAACGATAACCGGGCAAGACAAATTCAAATGGGCAGCAGGGGGTGAAGAAAAGCTCCAAGAAATCGTTCCCTTTCCTTTGTTCTGCTGTTCGTAAAGGTATTTCTTGACCCCTTTTCTTGGGACTGCGATTTCTTAAGAACCAGAAATCCTAGAAGGTTCCCGCATAATCAAAACCCGCATAAAGATTTACTATAAACCTACAGTAGATTTTATGGTTATCACACGATAAATTCTATGGTTATTTTTACCATGATTCTACAGTAGCCTTTATGTTTTTTCACCATAGAATATATCCTATTTCGGGAATTTACTATAAAAAAGGGGTATTGTTAGGCACAGTCACCATAAAAATTTCGACTTTTCCCCATACAAAAAAAAACCAAAAACTATACATTCTATCGTATTTTCATTGATGCCTTTTCCGTCCAAAAAATTACCCTGACCATAGAAAACATCATACATTTATAATAAAAACAGTAACCATTACAATGGTTTGCACAGTAAATTCACAGTTCTTCATGGATTTTTCCATACTAAATAGTACGGTTTAAACTATATTCGTACATTGAAATAAATAATAACTACAGTATGATTCATTGTATTTGCATTGTATTTATTTTTTTCTCTCCACTAAATTGTACTGTAAAACATATATTTATACATTAAAATTAATGGTCAATATGGTAAGTTTTATTGTATTTTTATAGTTTTTTTCGTAGATTTAAAAAAAATAGTACTTTTTTTCCGCGTCGTTTTCTTTTAATATTCTGCTTCAATCCGAACTTTCTGACGTTGTTCGAAATGTTTGTAGCCGGTGCCGGAACTACTGCTTCGTACTTGGGATGAACTCTCGCGTATTTATGAAGCACAATCCTCAGTGGAATAGGCCCCTGTAAAAGAGAAACACACTAAATTAGACATAGGGAATATTTTCATATGTTTGTTTCGGTACAAATGCTATTAAATTAACTGTTACTAAAATTCTAAAATTCTAAAATTCTAAAATTCTAAAATTCTAAAATTCTAAAATTCTAAAATTCTAAAATTCTAAAATTCTAAAATTCTAAAATTCTAAAATTCTAAAATTCTAAAATTCTAAAATTCTAAAATTCTAAAATTCTAAAATTCTAAAATTCTAAAATTCTAAAATTCTAAAATTCTAAAATTCTAAAATTCTAAAATTCTAAAATTCTAAAATTCTAAAATTCTAAAATTCTAAAATTCTAAAATTCTAAAATTCTAAAATTCTAAAATTCTAAAATTCTAAAATTCTAAAATTCTAAAATTCTAAAATTCTAAAATTCTAAAATTCTAAAATTCTAAAATTCTAAAATTCTAAAATTCTAAAATTCTATAATTCTAAAATTCTAAAATTCTAAAATTCTAAAATTCTAAAATTCTAAAATTCTAAAATTCTAAAATTCTAAAAATTCTAAAATTCTAAAATTCTAAAATTCTAAAATTCTAAAATTCTAAAATTCTAAAATTCTAAAATTCTAAATTCTAAAATTCTAAAATTCTAAAATTCTAAAATTCTAAAATTCTAAAATTCTAAAATTCTAAAATTCTAAAATTCTAAAATTCTAAAATTCTAAAATTCTAAAATTCTAAAATTCTAAAATTCTAAAATTCTAAAATTCTAAAATTCTAAAATTCTAAAATTCTAAAATTCTAAAATTCTAAAATTCTAAAATTCTAAAATTCTAAAATTCTAAAATTCTAAAATTCTAAAATTCTAAAATTCTAAAATTCTAAAATTCTAAAATTCTAAAATTCTAAATTATAAATTCTAAAATTCTAAAATTCTAAAATTCTAAATTCTAAAATTCTAAAATTCTAAAATTCTAAAATTCTAAAATTCTAAAATTCTAAAATTCTAAAATTCTAAAATTCTAAAATTCTAAAATTCTAAAATTCTAAAATTCTAAAATTCTAAAATTCTAAAATTCTAAAATTCTAAAATTCTAAATTCTAAAATTCTAAAATTCTAAAATTCTAAAATTCTAAAATTCTAAAATTCTAAATTCTAAAATTCTAAAATTCTAAAATTCTAAAATTCTAAAATTCTAAAATTCTAAAATTCTAAAATTCTAAAATTCTAAAATTCTAAAATTCTAAAATTCTAAAATTCTAAAATTCTAAAATTCTAAATTCTAAAATTCTAAAATTCTAAAATTCTAAAATTCTAAAATTCTAAAATTCTAAAATTCTAAAATTCTAAAATTCTAAAATTCTAAAATTCTAAAATTCTAAAATTCTAAAATTCCAAAATTCCAAAATTCTAAAATTCCAAAATTCTAAAATTCTAAAATTCTAAAATTCTAAAATTCTAAAATTCTAAAATTCTAAAATTCTAAAATTCTAAAATTCTAAAATTCTAAAATTCTAAAATTCTAAAATTCTACATTCTAAAATTCTAAAATTCTACATTCTAAAATTCTAAAATTCTAAAATTCTAAAATTCTAAAATTCTAAAATTCTAAAATTCTAAAATTCTAAAATTCTAAAATTCTAAAATTCTAAAATTCTAAAATTCTAAAATTCTAAAATTCTAAAATTCTAAAATTCTAAAATTCTAAAATTCTAAAATTCTAAAATTCTAAAATTCTAAAATTCTAAAATTCTAAAATTCTAAAATTCTAAAATTCTAAAATTCTAAAATTCTAAAATTCTAAAATTCTAAAATTCTAAAATTCTTAAATTCTAAAATTCTAAAATTCTAAAATTCTAAAATTCTTAAATTCTTAAATTCTAAAATTCTAAAATTACTAAATTCTTAATAACTCAATTTCCTAATTTCTTTATTTCCTAATTTCTTAATATCCTGATTTCCTAATTTTCTAATTTCCTAATTTTCTAATTTTCTAAATTTATAATTTTCTAATTTTCTAATTTTCTAATTTTCTTATTTTCTAATGTTCTAATTTTTTAATTTTCTAATTTTCTAATTTTCTAATTTTCTAATTTTCTAATTTTCTAATTTCCTAATTTCCTAATTGGCTGAATTCCTAACTTCCTAATTTCCTAATTTACTAATTTCCTGATTTCCTGATTTCCTAATTTCCTGATTTCCTGATTTCCTAATTTCCTAATTTCCTTATTCCCTAATTTTCTAATTTTGTTATTTCTTAATTTCTAAATTTCTTAATTTCTTAATTTCTAAATTTATAAATTTCTAAATTTCTTAATTTATTTATTTCCTAATTTCCGAATTTCCGAATATCCGAATTTCCTAATTTTGTAATTTTTTAAATGTTAAATTTTTTAATTTCTTAATTTCCTAATTTCCAAATTTCCTAATTTCCTAATTTTCTAATTTCCTATTTTCTAATTTCTAAATTTCCTAATTTCCGAATTTCCGAATTTTTCTTATTTCCGAATTTCCTAATATCCTAATTTCCTAATTTCCTAATTTCCTAATTTCCTAATTTCCTTATTTCCTAATTTCCTAATTGCCCAATTTCCTAATTTCCTAATTTCCTAATTTCCTAATTTCCTTATTTCCTTATTTCCTAATTTCCTAATAGCCCAATTTCCTAATTTTCTAATTTCCTTATTTCCTAATTTCCTAATTGCCCAATTTCCTAATTTCCTAATTTCCTAATTTCCTAATTGCCCAATTTCCTAATTTCCTAATTTCCTAATTTCCTAATTTCCTAATTTCCTAATTTCCTAATTTCCTAATTTCCTAATTTTCTAATTTTCTAATTTCTAAATTTCCTAATTTCCGAATTTCCTAATTGCCTAATTTCCAAATTTCCTAATTTCCTGATTTCCTCATTTCCTAATTTCCTAATTTCCTAATTTCCTAATTTTCTTATTTCCTAATTTCCTAATTGCCCAATTTCCTTATTTCCTAATTTCCTTATTTCCTAATTTCCTAATTGCCCAATTTCCTAATTTTCTAATTTCTAAATTTCCTAATTTCCGAATTTCCGAATTTTTCTAATTTCCGAATTTCCGAATTTCCTAATATCCTAATTTCCTAAATTCCTAATTTCCTAATTTCCTAATTTCCTAATTTCCTAATTTCCCAATTTCCCAATTTCCTAATTTCCTAATTTCCTAATTGCCCAATTTCCTAATTTCCTAATTGCCCAATTTCCTTATTTCCTAATTGCCTTATTTCCTTATTTCCTAATTTCCTAATTTCCTAATTTCCTAATCTCCTAATTTCCTAATTTCCTAATCTCCTAATTTCCTAATTTCCTAATTTCCTAATTGCCTAATTTCCTAATTTCCTTATTTCCTAATTTCTTAATTTCCTTATTTCCTAATTTCCTAATTTCCTAATTGCCTTATTTCCTAATTTCCTAATTTCCGAATTTCTGAATTTCTTAATATCCGAATTTCCTAATTTCCTAATTTCCTAATTCCCTAATTCCCTAATTTCCTAATTTCCTAATTTCCGAATTTCCGAATTTCCTAATTTCCGAATTTCCGAATTTCCAAACAAAATTATATGAACATTTGTAATAACCTCACAATCAATTTAGCAAATTCTATAATACAATCAAACCCAACCAAATCCCTTAATCCCCATCCCCTACCCCCTACCAAAATAAACATAACAAAAACCTATCTACCCCACCCCCCCAACAAAACTATCCAAAACCAATCCTAATAAATTCCTAACCCTAATCTCCACCCCCCCCCCAACCCACCTCAAAACTCCACCCTCCTCCCCTCCCCACATCCCCCCACTTCCTTCCTATACCTCCTCCTTCTCTTTCATTACTCCTCCTACCCATACCCCCCTCTTCCCCCCCCCTAAATAACCTCCCCAATCACACTCCCCCAATCCAATCCCCAACACAAAATCCCCACCCCCCCCAATACCTCCCACCTCCCCTACCCCACCCCCCCCCAATATCTTACAAACACTTCAACACCTACCCCTCACCTTCCCCCAAAATACATTCAATCCTAAATCTTCTTTACCCCCCCCCTTACCCCCCACCCAAATATCCCACCCCCCACTCAATTTCCCAAATCCATCATCATATTTTTCAACTCCACTCCCTAACCCCCCCCCCCCAACACCACCCCCCCCACATCCCCCTAACCTCCCCACCCCTCTCTAACCTTAACTTACCCCCCCCTTCCCAAATCCCCCCCCCCCCCCCTTCCTATAATCCCCCCCCTCCTTCATAAATCAAAAACCCTCCCCCTCCCCCTCAAACCCACCCCAAAACTCAACCCCCTCTTCCCCCCCCCCTCACTCCCCCCCCCCCCATCACCTCCCCTCTCCCTCCCTAAATTCCCCCCCCATCTCTCATCCCATTATCTAACTAACTTTTCTCTACTCCCCTAAACTTATACCATTATCTAACTAACTTTTTCTCCTATCCCCCAAACTTATACCATTATATAACTAAATATCCACAACCACAAAAAATCCGTTTCAATTATTGAATAAAATGTTTAAATGTTTAAATGTTTAATTTTTTAAATGTTTAAATGTTTAAATGTTTAAATGTTTAAATGTTTAAATGTTTAAACGTTTAAATTTTTAAATGTTTAAATGTTTAAATGTTTAAATGTTTAAATGTTTAAATGTTTAAATGTTTAAATGTTTAAATGTTTAAATGTTTAAATGTTTAAATGTTTAAATGTTTAAATGTTTAAATGTTTAAATGTTTAAATGTTTAAATGTTTAAATGTTTAAATGTTTAAATGTTTAAATGTTTAAATGTTTAAATGTTTAAATGTTTAAATGTTTAAATGTTTAAATGTTTAAATGTTTAAATGTTTAAATGTTTAAATGTTTAAATGTTTAAATGTTTAAATGTTTAAATGTTTAAATGTTTAAATGTTTGAATGTTTAAATGTTTAAATGTTTAAATGTTTAAATGTTTAAATGTTTAAATGTTTAAATGTTTAAATGTTTAAATGTTTAAATGTTTAAATGTTTAAATGTTTAAATGTTTAAATGTTTAAATGTTTAAATGTTTAAAATGTTTAAATGTTTAAATGTTTAAATGTTTAAATGTTTAAATGTTTAAATGTTTAAATGTTTAAATGTTTAAATGTTTAAATGTTTAAATGTTTAAATGTTTAAATGTTTAAATGTTTAAATGTTTAAATGTTTAAATGTTTAAATGTTTAAATGTTTAAATGTTTAAATGTTTAAATGTTTAAATGTTTAAATGTTTAAATGTTTAAATGTTTAAATGTTTAAATGTTTAAATGTTTAAATGTTTAAATGTTTAAATGTTTAAATGTTTAAATGTTTAAATGTTTAAATGTTTAAATGTTTAAATGTTTAAAATGTTTAAATGTTTAAATGTTTAAATGTTTAAATGTTTAAATGTTTAAATGTTTAAATGTTTAAATGTTTAAATGTTTAAATGTTTAAATGTTTAAATGTTTAAATGTTTAAATGTTTAAATGTTTAAATGTTTAAATGTTTAAATTTTAAATGTTTAAATGTTTAAATGTTTAAATGTTTAAATGTTTAAATGTTTAAATGTTTAAATGTTTAAATGTTTAAATGTTTAAATGTTTAAATGTTTAAATGTTTAAATGTTTAAATGTTTAAATGTTTAAATGTTTAAATGTTTAAATGTTTAAATGTTTAAATGTTTAAATGTTTAAATGTTTAAATGTTTAAATGTTTAAATGTTTAAATGTTTAAATGTTTAAATGTTTAAATGTTTAAATGTTTAAATGTTTAAATGTTTAAATGTTTAAATGTTTAAATGTTTAAATGTTTAAATGTTTAAATGTTTAAATGTTTAAATGTTTAAATGTTTAAATGTTTAAATGTTTAAATGTTTAAATGTTTAAATGTTTAAATGTTTAAATGTTTAAATGTTTAAATGTTTAAATGTTTAAATGTTTAAATGTTTAAATGTTTAAATGTTTAAATGTTTAAATGTTTAAATGTTTAAATGTTTAAATGTTTAAATGTTTAAATGTTTAAATGTTTAAATGTTTAAATGTTTAAATGTTTAAATGTTTAAATGTTTAAATATTTTTATTTATTTTTTAATATTTTAATATTTTAATATATTAATATTTTAATATTTTAATATTTTAATATTTTAATATTTTAATATTTTAATATTTTAATATTTTAATATTTTAATATTTTAATATTTTAATATTTTAATATTTTAATATTTTAATATTTTGATATTTTAATATTTTAATATTTTAATATTTTAATATTTTAATATTTTAATATTTTAATATTTTAATATTTTAATATTTTAATATTTTAATATTTTAATATTTTAATATTTTAATATTTTAATATTTTAATATTTTAATATTTTAATATTTTAATATTTTAATATTTTAATATTTTAATATTTTAATATTTTAATATTTTAATATTTTAATATTTAATATTTTAATATTTTAATATTTTAATATTTTAATATTTTAATATTTTAATATTTTAATATTTTAATATTTTAATATTTTAATATTTTAATATTTTAATATTTTAATATTTTAATATTTTAATATTTTAATATTTTAATATTTTAATATTTTAATATTTTAATATTTTAATATTTTAATATTTTAATATTTTAATATTTTAATATTTTAATATTTTAATATTTTAATATTTTAATATTTTAATATTTTAATATTTTAATATTTTAATATTTTAATATTTTAATATTTTAATATTTTAATATTTTAATATTTTAATATTTTAATATTTTAATATTTTAATATTTTAATATTTTAATATTTTAATATTTTAATATTTTAATATTTTAATATTTTAATATTTTAATATTTTAATATTTTAATATTTTAATATTTTAATATTTTAATATTTTAATATTTTAATATTTTAATATTTTAATATTTTAATATTTTAATATTTTAATATTTTAATATTTTAATATTTTAATATTTTAATATTTTAATATTTTAATATTTTAATATTTTAATATTTTAATATTTTAATATTTTAATATTTTAATATTTTAATATTTAAATATTTAAATATTTTAATATTTTAATATTTTAATATTTTAATATTTTAATATTTTAATATTTTAATATTTTAATATTTTAATATTTTAATATTTTAATATTTTAATATTTTAATATTTTAATATTTAAATATTTAAATATTTTAATATTTTAATATTTTAATATTTTAATATTTTAATATTTTAATATTTTAATATTTTAATATTTTAATATTTTAATATTTTAATATTTTAATATTTTAATATTTTAATATTTTAATATTTTAATATTTTAATATTTAATATTTTAATATTTTAATATTTTAATATTTTAATATTTTAATATTTTAATATTTTAATATTTTAATATTTTAATATTTTAATATTTTAATATTTTAATATTTTAATATTTTAATATTTTAATATTTTAATATTTTTATATTTTTATATTTTCAATACTTTTATTACATGATTCGCATTATTTAAAAAAATCGTTCAAAAAAAGTTCACACTATGCAACTATAACATTACAATGAAACTTACTGTAACAAAAAATTGGAAAAAAATGCGTTATGAGATTTCCAATAACAAAACCATAATATTTGCTGTATTCATGAAATGTACAGTAGTTTTATTGTTTCAATTTATAACATTGCCAATAACAAAACCATGAAATTTGCTGTAACCATGAAATCTACGATAACTTTATCGTCATTCCAATGAAGTAAAAAAAAATCAACCATAAACTTACCATAAATATTATAATATCTATTGTAACTTCATGGTTTTGACAATACAAATCATCATATAATTTTATTCGGGTTAAACCATCGGGGGAATAGTCCAAACTATATTACTACTAAAAGAGATGTAGTTACCACATACTTAACCATTATCATATAGTTACGGCACTATACAAAACCATAACGAAACTGATCGTCAAATGATGACGTTTTTATTGAAGTAAATCTAATGATTCTAACTATTTTTGAACTATTTGGGGTACAATAACCTTACACTAAACAGTTCGGATTGTTTAGACAACGTGACTCAACGAAAAAATGTACAAGTCCAAATAGTTCAAACAATTTATCAACTTTATTGAGAACAATATAGCAAAATTCCACAGATTTTAGATTTTTATAGTCAGAACCTGTAAGAACTAAAAACCTATTATAAATGCTATAGTAGAACACAATTGATGGCGGCCACATTTTTTTCGATAAGTTTGTATAATCCAAATAATTTGTCAACTTACATGAAGTAAAATTACTATACACCATACTATTTTGAATTAAAAATGTCTATAAGTCCAAATAGTTCAAACAATATTTCAACAGTATGGAGTACAATTACAGTTTGTTATATAATCCAACTATATGTTAAACGATTGGTACAAAAATTTCAACTTTTATCAAGTAAATTGATCACAGTCGATTCCTCTGGATGATAGAGAACCTTCAACACCCCCACTTCTCCTCAGATTATCAGAAAACTCCCCAAAAGAAGAAAAATGTTACGAGGGCTCATGAAATTGACTTTCACTATTCCAGAAAAAGTAGGCATGCTGTTCTTACCATACACCAAAAATATGTGTACTACATGGTGGACTATTACTGTTCACTATAAAATGAGTCAATTGTTTGGACTACTTGGACTTATCGAAAAATACTTGCCCCCGAGCTTGCTCCCTTCCCGAATAAAATTATATGATGATTTGCATTGTCAAAACCATGAAGTTACAATAGATATTATAATATTTATGGTAAGTTTATGGTTGATTTTTTTGAACTTCATTGGAATGACGATAAAGTTATCGTAGATTTCATGGTTACAGCAAATTTCATGGTTTTGTTATTGGAAATGTTATAAATTGAAACAATAAAACTACTGTACATTTCATGAATACAGCAAATATTATGGTTTTGTTATTGGAAATCTCATAACGCATTTTTTTCCAATTTTTTGTTACAGTAAGTTTCATTGTAATGTTATAGTTGCATAGTGTGAACTTTTTTGAACGATTTTGGTTTAATGGAGTTGATGGGAATATGTATTGGATGGGTTATTGTGTTTTGTGTGTTTTTGGGTTTTGTGGCTATTTGTGGTTTTGTGGTTTTGTGGTTTGTGGTATGTGGTTTTTGTGGTTTGTGGTTTATGTGGGTTGGTGGGTTTTGTGGTTTTGTGGTTTTGTGGTTTTGTGGTTTTGTGGTTTTGTGGTTTTGTGGTTTTGTGGTTTGTGGTTTTGTGGTTTTGTGGTTTTGTGGTTTTGTGGTTTTGTGGTTTAGTGGTTTTGTGTTTTTGTGGTTTTGTGGTTTTGTGGTTTTGTGGTTTTGTGGTTTTGTGGTTTTGTGGTTTTGTGTTTTTGTGGTTTTGTGGTTTTGTGGTTTTGTGGTTTTGTGGTTTTGTGGTTTTGTGGTTTTGTGGTTTTGTGGTTTTGTGGTTTTGTGGTTTTGTGGTTTTGTGGTTTTGTGGTTTTGTGGTTTTGTGGTTTTGTGGTTTTGTGTGTTTTGTGTGTTTTGTGTGTTTTGTGTGTTTTGTGTTTTGTGGTTTTGTGTTTTGTGTTTTTGTGGTTTTGTGGTTTTGTGTTTTTGTGGTTTTGTGGTTTTGTGGTTTTGTGGTTTTGTGGTTTTGTGGTTTTGTTTTTTTGTGGTTTTGTGGTTTTGTGGTTTTGTGGTTTTGGGGTTTGGTGGTTTTGTGGTTTTGTGGTTTTGTGGTTTTGTGGTTTTGTGGTTTTGTGGTTTTGGGTTTTGTGGTTTTGTGGTTTTGTGGTTTTGTGGTTTTGTGGTTTGTGGTTTTGTGGTTTTGTGGTTTTGTGGTTTTGTGGTTTTGTGGTTTTGTGGTTTTGTGGTTTTGTGGTTTTGTGGTTTTGTGGTTTTGTGGTTTTGTGGTTTTGTGGTTTTGTGGTTTTGTGGTTTTGTGGTTTTGTGGTTTTGTGGTTTTGTGGTTTTGTGGTTTTGTGGTTTTGTGGTTTTGTGGTTTTGTGGTTTTGTGGTTTTGTGGTTTTGTGGTTTTGTGGTTTTGTGGTTTTGTGGTTTTGTGGTTTTGTGGTTTTGTGGTTTTGTGGTTTTGTGGTTTTGTGGTTTTGTGGTTTTGTGGTTTTGTGGTTTTGTGGTTTTGTGGTTTTGTGGTTTTGTGGTTTTGTGGTTTTGTGGTTTTGTGGTTTTGGGTGTTTTGTGGTTTTGTGGTTTTGTGGTTTTGTGGTTTTGTGGTTTTGTGGTTTTGTGGTTTTGTGGTTTTGTGGTTTTGTGGTTTTGTGGTTTTGTGGTTTTGTGGTTTTGTGGTTTTGTGGTTTTGTGGTTTTGTGGTTTTGTGTGTTTTGTGTTTTGTGGTTTTGTGGTTTTGTGGTTTTGTGGTTTTGTGTTTTTGTGTTTTTGTGGTTTTGTGGTTTTGTGGTTTTGTGGTTTTGTGGTTTTGTGGTTTTGTGGTTTTGTGGTTTTGTGGTTTTGTGGTTTTGTGGTTTTGTGGTTTTGTGGTTTTGTGGTTTTGTGGTTTTGTGGTTTTGTGGTTTTGTGGTTTTGTGGTTTTGTGGTTTTGTGGTTTTGTGGTTTTGTGGTTTTGTGGTTTTGTGGTTTTGTGGTTTTGTGGTTTTGTGGTTTTGTTGTTTTGTGTTTTGGGTTTTGGGTTTTGTGGTTTTGTGGTTTTGTGGTTTTGTGGTTTTGGGTTTTGTGGTTTTGTGGTTTTGTGGTTTTGTGGTTTTGTGGTTTTGGGTTTTGGGTTTATGGGTTTTGGGTTTTGGGTTTTGTGGTTTATGGGTTTTTGGGTTTATGGGTTTATGGGTTTTGGGTTTTGTGGTTTATGGGTTTATGGGTTTATGGGTTTTGGGTTTTGGGTTTATGGGTTTATGGGTTTATGGGTTTATGGGTTTATGGGTTTATGGGTTTATGGGTTTATGGGTTTATGGGTTTATGGGTTTATGGGTTTATGGGTTTATGGGTTTATGGGTTTATGGGTTTATGGGTTTATGGGTTTATGGGTTTATGGGTTTATGGGTTTATGGGTTTATGGGTTTATGGGTTTATGGGTTTATGGGTTTTATGGGTTTATGGGTTTATGGGTTTATGGGTTTATGGGTTTATGGGTTTATGGGTTTATGGGTTTATGGGTTTATGGGTTTATGGGTTTATGGGTTTATGGGTTTATGGGTTTATGGGTTTATGGGTTTATGGGTTTATGGGTTTATGGGTTTATGGGTTTATGGGTTTATGGGTTTATGGGTTTATGGGTTTATGGGTTTATGGGTTTATGGGTTTATGGGTTTATGGGTTTATGGGTTTATGGGTTTATGGGTTTATGGGTTTATGGGTTTATGGGTTTATGGGTTTATGGGTTTATGGGTTTATGGGTTTATGGGTTTATGGGTTTATGGGTTTATGGGTTTATGGGTTTATGGGTTTATGGGTTTATGGGTTTATGGGTTTATGGGTTTATGGGTTTATGGGTTTATGGGTTTATGGGTTTATGGGTTTATGGGTTTATGGGTTTATGGGTTTATGGGTTTATGGGTTTATGGGTTTATGGGTTTATGGGTTTATGGGTTTATGGGTTTATGGGTTTATGGGTTTATGGGTTTATGGGTTTATGGGTTTATGGGTTTATGGTTTATGGGTTTATGGGTTTATGGGTTTATGGGTTTATGGGTTTATGGGTTTATGGGTTTATGGGTTTATGGGTTTATGGGTTTATGGGTTTATGGGTTTATGGGTTTATGGGTTTATGGGTTTATGGGTTTATGGGTTTATGGGTTTATGGGTTTGGTTTATGGGTTTATGGGTTTATGGGTTTATGGGTTTATGGGTTTATGGGTTTATGGGTTTATGGGTTTATGGGTTTATGGGTTTATGGGTTTATGGGTTTATGGGTTTATGGGTTTATGGGTTTATGGGTTTATGGGTTTATGGGTTTATGGGTTTATGGGTTTATGGGTTTATGGGTTTATGGGTTTATGGGTTTATGGGTTTATGGGTTTATGGGTTTATGGGTTTATGGGTTTATGGGTTTATGGGTTTATGGGTTTATGGGTTTATGGGTTTCTGGGTTTATGGGTTTATGGGTTTATGGGTTTATGGGTTTATGGGTTTATGGGTTTATGGGTTTATGGGTTTATGGGTTTATGGGTTTATGGGTTTATGGGTTTATGGGTTTATGGGTTTATGGGTTTATGGGTTTATGGGTTTATGGGTTTATGGGTTTATGGGTTTATGGGTTTATGGGTTTATGGGTTTATGGGTTTATGGGTTTATGGGTTTTATGGGTTTATGGGTTTATGGGTTTATGGGTTTATGGGTTTATGGGGTTTATGGGTTTATGGGTTTATGGGTTTATGGGTTTATGGGTTTATGGGTTTATGGGTTTATGGGTTTATGGGTTTATGGGTTTATGGGTTTATGGGTTTATGGGTTTATGGGTTTATGGGTTTATGGGTTTATGGGTTTATGGGTTTATGGGTTTATGGGTTTATGGGTTTATGGGTTTATGGGTTTATGGGTTTATGGGTTTATGGGTTTATGGGTTTATGGGTTTATGGGTTTATGGGTTTATGGGTTTATGGGTTTATGGGTTTATGGGTTTATGGGTTTATGGGTTTATGGGTTTATGGGTTTTATGGGGTTTATGGGTTTATGGGTTTACTGGGTTACTGGGTATTTGGTAAACATTTAAACATTTAAACATTTAAACATTTAAACATTTAAACATTTAAACATTTAAACATTGAAACATTGAAACATTGAAACATTGAAACATTGAAACATTGAAACATTGAAACATTGAAACATTGAAACATTGAAACATTGAAACATTGAAACATTGAAACATTGAAACATTGAAACATTGAAACATTGAAACATTGAAACATTGAAACATTGAAACATTGAAACATTTAAACATTTAAACATTTAAACATTTAAACATTTAAACATTTAAACATTTAAACATTTAAACATTTAAACATTTAAACATTTAAACATTTAAACATTTAAACATTTAAACATTTAAACATTTAAACATTTAAACATTTAAACATTTAAACATTTAAACATTTAAACATTTAAACATTTAAACATTTAAACATTTAAACATTTAAACATTTAAACATTTAAACATTTAAACATTTAAACATTTAAACATTTAAACATTTAAACATTTAAACATTTAAACATTTAAACATTTAAACATTTAAACATTTAAACATTTAAACATTTAAACATTTAAACATTTAAACATTTAAACATTTAAACATTTAAACATTTAAACATTTAAACATTTAAACATTTAAACATTTAAACATTTAAACATTTAAACATTTAAACATTTAAACATTTAAACATTTAAACATTTAAACATTTAAACATTTAAACATTTAAACATTTAAACATTTAAACATTTAAACATTTAAACATTTAAACATTTAAACATTTAAACATTTAAACATTTAAACATTTAAACATTTAAACATTTAAACATTTAAACATTTAAACATTTAAACATTTAAACATTTAAACATTTAAACATTTAAACATTTAAACATTTAAACATTTAAACATTTAAACATTTAAACATTTAAACATTTAAACATTTAAACATTTAAACATTTAAACATTTAAACATTTAAACATTTAAACATTTAAACATTTAAACATTTAAACATTTAAACATTTAAACATTTAAACATTTAAACATTTAAACATTTAAACATTTAAACATTTAAACATTTAAACATTGAAACATTGAAACATTGAAACATTGAAACATTGAAACATTGAAACATTGAAACATTGAAACATTTAAACATTTAAACATTTAAACATTTAAACATTGAAACATTGAAACATTGAAACATTTAAACATTGAAACATTGAAACATTTAAACATTGAAACATTTAAACATTTAAACATTTAAACATTTAAACATTTAAACATTTAAACATTTAAACATTTAAACATTTAAACATTTAAACATTTAAACATTTAAACATTTAAACATTTAAACATTTAAACATTTAAACATTTAAACATTTAAACATTTAAACATTTAAACATTTAAACATTTAAACATTTAAACATTTAAACATTTAAACATTTAAACATTTAAACATTTAAACATTTAAACATTTAAACATTTAAACATTTAAACATTTAAACATTTAAACATTTAAACATTTAAACATTTAAACATTTAAACATTTAAACATTTAAACATTTAAACATTTAAACATTTAAACATTTAAACATTTAAACATTTAAACATTTAAACATTTAAACATTTAAACATTTAAACATTTAAACATTTAAACATTTAAACATTTAAACATTTAAACATTTAAACATTTTTATTCAATAATTGAAACGGCAAAAAATATTAAAGATCACAAAACGAACACACCATGACACCTAAATTGGGCGACGCTCCCCTAACGAACGCACCATGACACCTAAACTGGGCGACGCTCCCCTAACGAACGTACCATGGCGAGCTGTCATTTGTTTTCAATCGCACGCGTGTTCGATCCTGTTTGTGTCGATTGTGTTTGGCCCGAGGTTTGGCCGCTGTTTAATCGAAAAAGTGTTAGTGAAATCGCGTGTGCTCGTGAAAAAGGCAACATCCGGCGTTTGTCCAACACGGTCTTGGACAAATTTGCCGGGTGACCGAACCGGAACGGCTCTGGGATGGCGGAACTTTTTCATATTTGGGTGAGTATAAGGAGTTTTGTTGAACTTGGAGAGGGCGGAATCGCACCCGCAACAGCAGCAGGCATTTTCAGACAAATTTCCCAAGCTACTGGCTGATGCACAAAGTGATTTGTTTACCTTTTTTTGGTACCCTCCGCAAACTTCAAGCCATACAAAATTGTTGCCGGATCTTTTACGGGAGAGATCCGGAGAAAGATCCGGCAGCAATTTGTTTTGATTTGACGTTTGCTGAGGGTGCGGACAAGTTTGGTTATGTTCAAAAGAGAATGGTCAAGGTCAAGCTTGCGAGAGCAATGGTCTGAACAAACTGTGTGTGTTCCTCTTTTTTTACAGGGACTTCTTCTACCAGGCCCGGCGCCTGCTGCGGACACTTCCGGCCGGATTTGTTCAGGATGGTCGTTTCGTCTGGAGGCGAAAATCGTTAGGTAAGTTGTGTGTTGATGCTCAACGGTGAACGTCCAAACAACGGTCAAGGAAAAGGTCACGAAAAGAATTTTGTTGAGTGGTACGCAACTGAAAAATAACAGAAACAGAAAGTAGCGTTTGACGTTTATTGGCACGGTGCCTGTGTTAAATTTGTTTTGATGAATAAATTAAATAATAGAATTTGCAAATTTGAATGCCACTGATTATTACAAATGTTCATGAAACGAAACGAAACTATTGGCACTACGCCCCCCGGGGCATGGCCTTCCTCTAACGTGGGATTTCTGCTCCAGCGCCTCTGACGAGACAGGAGAAACCGGGACCGACGTTTTACTTCACCATCCGATAGAAGCTCAGTGGATAAGGCGGGAATCGAACCCGCGTCTCATAGCATCATCGGGATCGGCAGCCGAAGCCGCTACCCCTGCGCCACGAGACCCACCAAATGTTCATATAATTTTGTATTTAATGAAAACATATAGAGCTGCTCATCAGACCGAATCTCAAAATGCTGAATCTTGGAAGGAAATTAGGCAATTAGGATATTAGGAAATTCAGAAATTAGGAAATTCGGAAATTAGGAAATTAGGAAATTAGGAAATTAGGAAATTAGGAAATTAGGAAATAAGGAAATCAGGAAATTAGGAAATTTGGAAATTAGGCAATTAGGAAATTCGGCAATTAGGAAATTCGGATATTAGGAAATTCAGAAATTCGGAAATTAGGAAATTCAGAAATTCGGAAATTCGGAAATTAGGAAATTAGGAAATTAGGAAATTAGGAAATTAGGAAATTAGGAAATTAGGAAATTAAGAAATTAGGAAATAAGGAAATTAGGAAATTAGGCAATTAGGAAATTAGGAAATTAGGAAATTAGGAAATTAGGAGATTAGGAAATTAGGAAATTAGGAAATTAGGAAATTAGGCAATTAGGAAATTAGGAAATTAGGAAACTAGGAAATTAGGAAATAAGGAAATTAGGAAATTGGGAAATTGGGCAATTAGGAAATTAGGAAATTAGGAAATTACGAAATTAGGAAATTAGGAAATTAGGAAATTAGGAAATTAGGATATTAGGAAATTCGGAAATTCGGAAATTAGAAAAATTCGGAAATTAGGAAATTTAGAAATTAGAAAATTAGGAAATTAGGATATTGGGCAATTAGGAAATTAGGAAATAAGGAAATTAGGAAATTAGGAAATTAGGAAATTAGGAAATTAGGAAATTAGGAAATTAGGAAATTAGGAAATAAGGAAATTAGGAAATTAGGAAATTAGGAAATTAGGAAATTAGGAAATTAGGAAATTAGGAAATTGGGCAATTAGGAAATCAGGAAATTCGGAAATTAGAAAAATTCGGAAATTCGGAAATAAGGAAATTTAGAAATTGGAAAATAGGAAATTAGAAAATTAGGAAATTTGGAAATTTAGAAATTTGGAAATTTGGAAATTTGGAAATTAGGAAATTAGGAAATTGGGCAATTAGGAAATTAGGAAAAAAGGAAATTAGGAAATTAGGAAATTAGGAAATTAGGAAATTAGGAAATTAGGAAATTAGGAAATTAGGAAATTAGGAAATTAGGAAATTAGGAAATTAGGAAATTAGGAAATTGGGCAATTAGGAAATTAGGAAATAAGAAAATCAGGAAATTAGGAAATGAGGAAATCAGGAAATTAGGAAATTTTGAAATTAGGCAATAAGGAAATTCGGAAATTAGGAAATTTAGAAATAAGAAAATTAGGAAATTAGGAAATTAGGAAATTAGGAAATTAGGAAATTAGGAAATTAGGAGATTAGGAAATTAGGAAATTAGGAAATTAGGAAATTGGGCAATTAGGAAATTAGGAAATTGGGCAATTAGGAAATAAGGAAATTAGAAAATTAGGAAATTAGGAAATTGGGCAATTAGGAAATTAGGAAATAAGGAAATAAGGAAATTAGGAAATTAGGAAATTGGGCAATTAGGAAATTAGGAAATAAGGAAATTAGGAAATTAGGAAATTAGGAAATTAGGAAATTAGGAAATTAGGAAATTAGGAAATTAGGAAATTAGGAAATTCGGAAATTCGGAAATTAGAAAAATTCGGAAATTCGGAAATTAGGAAATTGGGCAATTAGGAAATTAGGAAATTAGAAAATTCAAAAATTAGAAAATTAGAAAATTAGAAAATTAGAAAATTAGAAAATTAGAAAATTAGAAAATTAGAAAATTAGAAAATTAGAAAATTAGAAAATTAGAAATTAGAAAATCAAAAAATTAGAAAATTAGAAAATTAGAAAATTAGAAAATTAGAAAATTAGAAAATTAGAAAATTAGAAAATTAGAAAATTAGAAAATTAGAAAATTAGAAAATTAGAAAATTAGAAAATTAGAAAATTTGAAAATTTGAAAATTAGAAAATTAGAAAATTAGAAAATTAGAAAATTAGAAAATTAGAAAATTAGAAAATTAGAAAATTAGAAAATTAGAAAATTAGAAAATTAGAAAATTAGAAAATTAGAAAAATAGAAAATTAGAAAATTAGAAAATTGGAAAATTGGAAATTAGAAAATTAGAAAATTAGAAAATTAGAAAATTAGAAAATTAGAAAATTAGAAAATTAGAATATTAGAAAATTAGAAAATTAGAAAATTAGAAATTTAGAAAATTAGAAAATTAGAAAATTAGAAAATTAGAAAATTAGAAAATTAGAAAATTAGAAAATTAGAAAATTAGGAAATCAGGATATTAAGAAATTAGGAAATAAAGAAATTAGGAAATTGAGTTATTAAGAATTTATTAATTTTAGAGTTTTAGAGTTTTAGAATTTTAGAATTTTAGAATTTTAGAATTTTAGAATTTTAGAATTTTAGAATTTTAGAATTTTAGAATTTTAGAATTTTAGAATTTTAGAATTTTAGAATTTTAGAATTTTAGAATTTTAGAATTTTAGAATTTTAGAATTTTAGAATTTTAGAATTTTAGAATTTTAGAATTTTAGAATTTTAGAATTTTAGAATTTTAGAATTTTAGAATTTTAGAATTTTAGAATTTTAGAATTTTAGAATTTTAGAATTTTAGAATTTTAGAATTTTAGAATTTTAGAATTTTAGAATTTTAGAATTTTAGAATTTTAGAATTTTAGAATTTTAGAATTTTAGAATTTTAGAATTTTAGAATTTTAGAATTTTAGAATTTTAGAATTTTAGAATTTTAAAATTTTAGAATTTTAAAATTTTAGAATTTTAAAATTTTAGAATTTTAAAATTTTAGAATTTTAGAATTTTAGAATTTTAGAATTTTAGAATTTTAGAATTTTAGAAACAGCTAATTTAATAGAATTTGTATCGAAACAAACATGTGTAAATATTCCCCATGTCTAATTTACTGTTTTTCTCTTCTACAGAGGCCTATTTCACTAAGGATTGTGCTTCACAAATAAGCGAGAGTCCGCAGTAGATCCGGCACGGGCTACAAACATTTCGAACAACGTCAGAAAGTTCGGATGGGAGCAGAATATTAAAAGAAAACGACGCGGAAACAAAGTACTAATTTATTTAAATTAAAAGAAAAAAAACTTTAAAAATACAATAAAACTTACCGTATTGACCATTTATTTCAATGTATTAATATATGTTTTACAGTACAATTTAGTGGAGAGAAAAAAATAAATACAATGAAAATACAATGAATCATACTGTAGTTATTATTTATTTCATTGTCCGATTATGGTTTTTACAGTACCATTTAGTGGGGAAAAATCATGAAGAACTATAATTTAACTGTGCAATACATTGTAATGGTTACTGTTTTTATTATAAATGTATGATGTTTTCTATGGTCAGGGTAATTTTTTGGACGGAAAAGGCATCAATGAAAATACGGTAGAATGTATAGTTTTTGGTTTTTTTTTGTATGGGGAAAAGTCGAAATTTTTATGGTGACTGTGCCTAACAATACCCCTTTTTTATAGTAAATTCCCGAAATAGGATATATTCTATGGTGAAAAAACATAAAGGCTACTGTAGAATCATGGTAAAAATAACCATAGAATTTATCGTGTGATAACCATAAAATCTACTGTTGGTTTATAGTAAATCTTTATGCGGGTTCTAACACAACATGTCACCAAAACCACTGAAAAACCACCAACAGATATAGATCAATCGGATAAGGCGGCAGCAGTTCGGCAGCAACGTAAATAACATCACATATAATGGCGGTAAACATTCACCAACTATCGATAGAACTTAAAAATCAAATTTGATTATATCCGAAGTAGTTTTCACAACAATTGTAGGGTTCATTTTTGCGGTCTTTTTTAAAGTGTCGGCAAAGTAGTGTCGGTAAAGTAGTTTTTCAGAAACTATATAGGGAATAGTCAATTTTTTGGGCAATGACTATTTGACGTAAAATCCAAGTTTATAAAAATATTCACATATGTATGAAAACCTCATATAGTTTTCTGCCTAACAACTAATTTCTCATATAGTAAAATCGACCAAAACTATTTTGGGAATGGAATTAATGGTTTGATATATCGTACATATATAGTTGGGTTACAATTTAATGAATAGTAGAGACCATTTGATAAATAGTTGAGTAACTATTTGTCATAAAGTAGTTATATAGTTCATGACTATGCGGGTTGATCAGCACTCATTTTAACCCTCTGCCGCCCATGGTTACTCCAAAGCACCAAAACTTTGAACTCAATTTCTCGGAACTTGGACAACTTTTCGTGGTGCTTTAAGTTGCAGGTGTCAATGTAGGATATATAGTAATATTTATCTCCCCAAATTTCATCAAATTGGTTGAGCACAAACAAAGTTTCAGGCGAAATGTAATCAAAAATGGGCATTTTTTCTATAAGTAAATAAGACCTGTTTTCGAAAGCCCGTAAAAATAATTGAATTAAACAAAAATTACAAAAAATCATTTGAAATCAATTTGAAATCATGTTTTGCCCAGATTTGTTTTTTGTGGGAATAATGTAAAGTATTGACTTATTTATTGTACCAAAATTGAACCATCTACTTCTATTTTTACGCTAAGCAAACATCTCTGGGCGTTATAGCGTTAAAGAAAAATGGATGTAGAATCGATTTACGCAGTCTAGTTTTCAGTGAGTGTTGCGCAAGTGAAACGTGTTGCTTAATTTTCACTTAGAGCGCATATTCTAACATGAGTTTTGACCTCACCATATCGTGGTCCTATGGGAATTTTACAAAAGAACCACTTTTTATCTCAATGTTTTACTTTTAGCTCACGGCATATTGAATTTTGAAGGTCAGAGTTCTACTAGGCATTTCCACAAATCCTGTTTTGCTGAGGGTATATCGATATTCATCTCTCGGCTGAATTTGAACCTTGTTTGCATGTGAAAAATCGTCAATTTAATGCAGATGAAGTTTTTGGCCTGTAGAAGGCGCAATGTTTGTCGGATACTTACCATTTCTCGAATGTAGAATCTTCAGGCTCTGGAAGGCATCATCCCCAATCGGCCATTTGGCGGCCATGTTTGTTTTAGAAAAAAAAAAACAATCTTGATTCAGAATGTTTCAATCAAAAAAAGGTTTTCTTTGTGTTGTTTGTAGAAGAATTTTACATATAGTGATTATTTTTTCATTTCAATTTACTATTTCTGGACCCTGAATTCAGAACCATCATTGACAGTCATTACTCCCAAAGTGAAGGACACCATCTACCACCTTAATTAAATTTGGAACAATTTTCCTCAAGAGATTTTTCTTTTTCCCGCCCTTCTTTTGTTCTGTCGTTCCTAAAGCTGTTTCTTGACCGCCTTTCTTTTGAGGAGCGTACTGGCCCTGAGGTACCAGCTCTTAAGGGGTTACCTAACAATAATTAAATGAAGATCCTACATCGGAGCATTGGCAAGATTTTTTTAAATTTTATCAGGTGCTCACGACAGAATGAAATCTAAAACAGTTGATTTTCTCCTTACCAAAATTCAAGCACTTAGAGGGAGGGGGGTTCCCGTGGTCGGAAGAACTCAAAATTGGAATCTAGTTTTGTCTAGGTCAATCTTTAGTTTGAGGTGGTCGCAGCGGGAGGTACCCGGATTTAGACCACCCAATTGTACTAATCGTGATATAATTTAGTATCGGTTGCATATTCCATATTGATGATGGAAATCATAACTGTTCCGGAGAACCGGAGAAAGCGGTACGTACCTTCACAGTCTTCAACATTTCTCGTGCTCGTGGTGGCTCCAGGAAAAATAGCTGGCGTACCATGCGTCTCCATGAAAACATTAGACACGTGTGAATCAGCTTCAATGTTTTGATGGAGACGCATGTTATACGCCAGCTATTTTGCCTGGAGCCACCACGTGTACGAGAAATATTGAACTTGCATACAAGTTGTTTGCATCTGAAGCGTGCAATATTCTATGCAAAATTAAGGTATGTTATTTGGAAGAAAATCTTATTTGATTCAGTAACAATTTTAATGCAGTAAGAATCTGATATGCTAAGCTTCTTTTAAAATGAAAAATGAAATGTTGATGTAGATTTACATTGACTTTATTCCAGAATTACCTTTACAGTTCCTTATGCTAAAGAATGCTTCCTCCATTCAAGTTTCGGGAGGTTGTCTAGCGGCTAGTCTACTCGTCTTCACGACATAAATATTATCCAGTGTTGAATTATTAAAAGTTAGTGATTTCGTAAATCCTCCTTCACCTCCGAGTCGGTCGGCCGACTAGTTGGCGGTCTCGCACGCGTCCACCCAGTCGTTGTACACGTCCACCGGCTCTGACAGAAAGTTGATCGTCGTCTGGTAGTCCTCCATGCACACCCGGCAGGTGATCCGGGCCGAGTTTCGACTCTTGTCCATCTTAACCTCGCACGACTTTTCGTGGTTGCAGAACGGGCAGTTGAACTGCTGGTCGAGCGGTTCGATGTTCTTGCGCTTCGGCGGGGGCTTTCTCTTCGACTTCCTGCGTCCCATGGCGGACTGTGATGGTTGCGAGGGGAGGGTTTTTTGGGTGCTAAAATCTGTGGTATTTGGGTTAAATAACAGAAAATTCTCGTGAAAAGGCGATTTTGTTTACGGCTACCTACCGCGACTTTGCGACGCTTGTTTGGCTTTGGACTTTGCAAAATGTCAGTCGGAAATTTTGACAGGAGGAACCATAGTTGATGCAGATGACGGTAGGTTTTCCGCAGTTTGGGCAATCGATCAGTTTTGCTGTCAATCAAACGATAAGTTGTTTGTTTTGAAGAGGTTTCTTATAAAGTTGATTTCAAAACTACTGCAGATTATGAAAGCTGTTTTAAATTTAAGAGGTTTGTAGTGTTATAGTTTGTTATATACCACATTACAACTGTTTGTACTTGGAAATGCACGGCTTAACCTTTGAGACGAGCGTATTTTATTGATAGGATAAACCAGAAACAAAATTGAAAACTAATTCAAACCTGAACAAAAATGATTGAATTTTAGCTGCGATTCCCTCGAGCAACGCATGGTTACGAGCCTCAACACACGGTAGCACCAACGTAAGAACCATGGCCACCTCAGCGGAGAAACCCATTGAAGCCGCCATCCGCGAGGGTCTTGCCGGTCAGCTCAACCCGATTCACCTGGAAGTGGTGAACGAATCTTACATGCACAATGTTCCCAAGGGCGCCGAAACCCATTTCAAGGTTCTGGTCGTGTCCGAACAGTTTGATGGGCTGCCCTTGATAAAGGTAACAACTAGTTTCTACATAATGAAACAGAGTACTTATGAGGAATTTTGATTCTAGCGACACCGGCTAGTGAACGAGATCGTCAAGCAAAAACTGGCCGGAGATTTCGTGCACGCCCTGTCGATCGAAGCAAAGACACCCACCCAATGGGATCCAAATTACAAGCTGGAACCGAGTCCAAACTGTCGCGGAGGATTTGGCAAATAAGTTTCGAAACAGAAATTGATTTGAAGTAAATTGTTAGTGGTTCAAATAGTTCGTTTTATTTACAAGTCGAGTCACGCGTGGAAACTAAATACTGTAACTGTCCAACCGGAGCTTGCCGTCGTTCTCCGTAAAGTACATCATATCGGCCATCGTTTGCTCGCAAATCATCTCCTCGACGCGTTCGCTCATCGCCTTGGACTTGAACTGCTCCTCGACCTCCGGGTGCTTGAAGTGCGGCCCAAAGTTGATGCTGACGGTGGCGCCCTTATGGATCGAGATGGCCGGATAGTACGCACCACCGTACACGTCCGTGAACGCTTCGCCCTGGCAGACACCGTTCTTGAAGAAGAAAATCTTACTTCCCGGCAGTACCTTCAGCGATTTGAGCGTCTCGGTGACCTTATCCTTCTCCTCGTAGTACAGGTGGCTCTTGAACTTGACCAACGGACGATCCTTGAACGTGCTCGGAATGTGCCCGGCCGGGTTCGCCTCGGGCAGAGCGATCATGAACCCGACGGTGTCGCCGACTCCGTACCCATCGCTGTAGTGCTTGCCGTGAGATTCGTGGAAGCGAGTTCCCTTGCGCGATCGCCACGAGTAGCCAAACTTGTCGTAGCCCAGCGGGGCTTGCAAGTTGGCGTACTCTTGTCCCCAACCGAGCCGGCAGGCCGATCCTTCCGGCAAGTCCACGATAGTCGCCTCCCAGTACCAGCAGCCGCGGGTCACATCTAAAAGTGAATTTATTTGTTGCTACAAATCTTCCGAAACAAGTCCAAACCCACAACTTACAGTGCGTCGCCCGCGCCATGCAGTACCCCTTTTCCCCCGTCACGGCCAACCGGTCCTCCGAAACCTTCAGCTGGGGGGCGCGATCGTGCAGCGCCACCAGCACGTTGTTCGGCGACAGCACCCGGTACAGCCAGCCCGGAATGGGCTTCCCCGCCCAGTCGGCACTTTCGTCAAACTCCTGCCGGAAGGGGGCGTGCGGATCCGGTTCGGCCAGGATGTACCGGTAGCCGTCCTTGTTAAACGGATGCTCCAGCGGGTAGCCGTGGGCGGGCAGCTTCACGAGGGCGCCCACATCCGCTCCGACGCGACTTTTCTTGCCCAGTACGCCACCCTGCTCGCTGTTCGGGAGCTTGCGCTTCTGCTGACGGCCACCGCCCTTGGCCAGGTTCTGGTTGCCTGTGGAAGAATTTAGAATTTACATTGTTATATTCAACAATAATCAAAAAAAAGTCTTAATTTAATCTTAACTTAATTAATTCTAGAGTAAATTTTCAAAAGGTCCTATGTGCAAAATCCTCATTCTGAGAAATTTCATGTCGAAGTTTTGTGGAACATTTTTAAATCCTATTTAAACACGGTTGGGTATTTATCAATTCTAAAAACGCCCAAATGAACCTAAAATCTAGAGTAAATTTTCAAAAGGTCCTATGTGCAAAATCCTCATTCTGAGAAATTTCATGTGGAAGTTTTGTGGAACATTTTTAAATCCTATTTAAACACGGTTGGGTATTTATCAATTCTAAAAACGCCCAAATGAACCTAAAATGATGCTTTTTATGTGTGTTTCACGGAAATAATCAAAAGTCTTGTTTAAAATGATTTCTGAAGCAATTTGTTTCATACGACCTGTTAGTGCACATAGGACACGTTTCATAGGACAAATTTTGCACATAAGACATAACACATTGGACCAAACTCGTGTAGCATTGTTCATAGGACTTTTTCAGATTAACTTTAAATCCTGATTTAAAAATAACAACTTTTTTATAATAACTATGATCACACAATCCTGGCGCAACGTGTAGGTAACAGCTGATTGATAGCATGAAATGTTTCAATGCATCCAGCGCGAAAGAGAGAAACCGTTAGAAGAACGAAACAACCAATCAGCGCTCTCGTCCACAACTGTCAGATAGGTTCCTGGCAAATCAACCTATCCGGCAATGTAAACAATTTTTTGCAGAGTACGCATAGGACTTTTCGTGTTTTGAAAATTGTGGTTGTTTTTTTTTTTGCTTTTTGCCGTTTTTAAGTGTTTTAATGTTGTTAAGCTGAATAACTTGTGTTAAGGTAAGTTTTTTTTCGTGTTTACGGTACGGTGACAGCTCATTATTTGTTCGTTTTTTCCTGCTTAATTTTTATTACAGATCTCGTCGGAAAACTACTAAGCGTGTCCAAATCTCGGTCAACAGTTTACAATTCCATGACGCAACGATAAGGATGATTTTGGGCGGGTTCGCGGCCACGCAATGCATCACGTCGATTTAAATTTTCCAAGCAGGGAGACGATTACGACTTGGCAAAAAATTACCCGGACGAGCGGAAAGCCTCGAACAAGATGACCATCAACAAGTGCCGGCAACAGCCACAGGTCATGATTTTGCTGTTCAGTGGGAAACTGATCTTTAACATGGACTTGGAAAAGCTATCTACTAACTGCTTCAAGTCTGGTTTGTGGAATCATTTTGAAAATTACCAAAACAATCTTTTAATTCAAAAAATCTCTTTCCAGAATGGTCATGACCGAGTACACCATTCCATGGCCATTCCAAGCCGGTGAACAGGGTCAAGGTCGTCGGTCTGGCAAGTCCGTATCATTTTGCTCGATCCGGTCGATTGTTCGGTCCATGCAGGCGTTTCCATTGATTGGCTGCCGAATCATTCTGCATTCCGAGATGAGAACTGCCAAAAGCATCGAGGAGGGAATCGTCTCCACCGCGACATGCTTAAACCTGAACGGCGTCCTGTTGAAGACGGTGCTGTATCTAGTTTCCCACACTGGTAACCTGTTACGGATCAACATCGGATTTAAGTTTTGATCGTGTCCAGACTTTTGGGGCTGAGCACCTTTGTGTTAGAAACTGTTAACCGCTAGCGTACGCGTGCAGTGCGCCAAAGATTACATTAAATGTTAAATTTTTTGACCAATATTTGATATTCGATTGACGACGTTGTAGGGTCTATACGGCGGAAAAAGAGTGCACGTTTCGTGATGTTGTCCGGCATGGCCGGAATGGTTCCGTTTACAAGTCTTGCCAACAAAAAACTCTCATCTTTATGTTCGAGACCATCCCCAGTTCCTGTAGGGGATTTGGGGTCTCAAAAAGTACTTTGATGCAATTATTGTATAAATAAAATTAATAGAAGTAGCATTATTTTTTCATTTAACATACTTTTTTTATTTGTTTTATTACCAAGAATAAAAACATACAAGAACATAAATTTTATGAACTGCTCTGCATTTTAATTTTATTTGGTGTTCCCTATTCAGCGTTTTTTTGAAATTGTCTTTTTGCAATTCCGTCGCGAAACTTCTTACTTTGCCTGTCATTATGCCTACATTTCTGTACCAAAAGAAACAGAATCAAATAGTAACACTTTTCAAAATAAATGCTGAAAAGTTCTAGTGAACTTTTCAGCACTTATTTCTAAAAGTAATACTGTTATTTTTTTTTTATTGAAAAACTACATGAACATTTCACTTATAATTCCATTCAAAGGGTGTTTTTTGGAATTGAAAAAAATGGAACACATTGCAAAACTTGATTTTTTCAGAACGAGTCGTACATTTATCCAACTCGGTGAACCTCGTTGGGTAAATGTACGACTCGCTCTGAAAAAAAAAACTTTTTTTTGCAACTTTTTGCATAAATTTCTATTTCGGATACCTCATTAAAGTTTTTGGCGGTTTCTTGAAACTATATTAGATTTTGCATTATTATCGCATTTTTGACAGTATTACATTTATGTTATTTGTCCACGGAGTAAGCACCAGCATTCATCGTCGACTCTTGTCATTCCGGAACCGCTATTTTGTTCAAATTGAATCATTGAATTTCATCCTTCCAACCTGCGAACCTGCGCTGACGGACAACAATTTCTGGGTGGTTGAAAACTGCGTGTTGAGAGGATCTGAACCCTGCTTTCTAGCTTATTACCTTCGTCAGTTTTCAGGTACCGGTCAATTTGACCGTCTCCCCTTTGTTTACCATCGCGCTCCTAGTTGTGCCGTCTCCGGTGAGTATTGCCATCCAGCGGTTCGTTGACGCAAAAGTTAGAATTTAGAAGGAGCGTTTTCAGGTGGTTACTCAGCTGGTCCAGTTGGCGTCCCCCTGGAAGATGGAACACCAGCGCTTGAAACACGCGTGGCAACAGCTAGACGACGGACATGACCGCGCATGTGTGTCACGCGATTGCTGCATAAATGAAGTACTAAACATACAGGATTTTCTCAAACTTAATTTATTTATATTCATGGCTTTGTTTTATTCAACACTCTCCCTCAACGCGCTATTTATCACTTAAACCATACGCTTGATCAGCTCATTGATCTTTTCCTTGTGGTTAGTCTCCGCCTTCGACGTAGTGGTTGTACTTGCGCCAGTCACCGGTCGATGTGTTGAGGCTTGTACGCGGCACGCAGCTTCCGCTCGATCACGAAGAAGTCCGTAGTCGGGATTCGGTTGTGTCGGTGCTTGACGAACTTAAGCAAGGCGTAGCCCTAGGTGATGTCGGGGCGGTGATACGCAGCAAGTTCTTGGTGACTTTGTTCAGCTTGATAATGATACCACAGATACGCATGACGAAGGCAACCTTCGGCTCGCCCGGAATGTAGATGTTTCCGGCCTTCTTAACCTTGCGCGCCTTGTCCACCACCTCATGCTCCATGCGGGCATACTTCTTGGAGTACTTGGCCGCGCGCAGCAGGTTCTACCTAACGCGGAGTAGCTTGACGGCCTGCAGCTGGCGGCGCAGATTTTCCGGGTGGGCCAACAACTTAGCCTTCGTTGCCTTCAGCTTGGATTCTGGCACCGCCGGCAGTTTTAGGGATTCCTTGGAACGTAGACGATTGCCCGCTTCCAACACTTCATTCCACTCATTCCAGCATTCCACTCGAGTTGATCCGAATCGGCCACCGTGCAAGGCGGAAATTTCGTTCGGAATGTGCTGTTTTTGGAGGTGTGAGTTTAGCTATTGTTTACAGTAGGAAAATACCGAGGAACTTACCACTAGCGGTGCGATCAGCGTAACATCGAGAAAGAAAGTCGGTCTGACAGCGGACGCAAAACACACGTAGTCCAAACTGATGAATGATGTCACTAAACTCCGCCAGCAACACTGCTGAGTGCAGTGAAATTTCGCACCTGTACAGCACCCGCGACCAACAGCTGGAGACGGCAACTTCCGGATAAGTATCTTGTTCTAGGCTACGGTTCCGTGCCGGACATAATGAGGCGTTTTAAAAACCACCGGTGGAGCACACCTCGACACTTCTGGGAAAAATTGAACAAACAAAAAATAATGATCACTCTCACTTTAAAACCTGTTAAAACTCTCTCCAAATCACTCCACTCCATCAAAAAAACCTGGCTTATCTATTTTATGAAGACTTACCTCCATCAATGAAAAATCGCCTTTAAATACAACAGAAAAACTAAACCGTACAAAACGACCTATATGCACAAATGTTATGATTTTTTATGCTGCCTTGTTGGTGTTATGCTCCCAAGTTTTTGGGTGGCGTATCTGTCAAATTCGAGAGAGTGCAGATAGGTTGAATTGAACTTCTCTCTTTTGCTTTGACAGCATTGAAACATTTCATGCTCTCTCCCAGCTGATGACTACACGTTGTGCGTGGATTGTACAAACATGAAGATTGTAAAATATTTATGTTTTAGAATTTCATTAAAAAACGACTCATACATATTTTCAAATAAACTCAATAAACATGTACATAGGTCATTTTGATATGAGCGTATGTGCATCAGCTTTAAAAAAATATATTAATGGTCCATAGGTTGATTTGATACGGTTCTATGTGCACGTTTCACTCGATTGCACATAGGACTTCCGTGTGGTAAAACGACCTATATTTATTTGGTGTAGAATTTATTAAGAATGCTTTTAGGTTGTTTTGTATTTTATCAATAACTTTAAAAATAAAAGGCTTTGAAGAAATTGGGTCAGCGGTGAGTGTAGTTTCCAGCTTGCAGAATGTAATGCAATAAATAACTCAGTTTGTTTACTTTTGTCGCATAGGACCTTTTGAAAATTTACTCTAGAATTACTCCATAAACAAACTGCTGACGTAAGCAACATAATCGCATCATCTAACATGCTCATTTGAGCATTTATTTTATGCTTTCTACTTGTATCATTCCACCAGCACTCATTGCCCTGCTGCTATCTTACATCTAAACAAATCAAATTGTTCCACCTACTGGTGCTCTCTTCCATGTTCTGCCTGTTCCAGTGCACGCACGGTCTCAAGCCAGAACAAACAAGCTGGCTGTAACTTCCGGTCTGGGCCCGAAATATCAGCACAAGATAATCCTTATCTCGAAACACGAGTAGTAGGCCAACAAATCCAAGTAGGTTAGCTTGCAAAAGCGACAAGTTTAACCCATGGGAAGCCAACAGAAAAGAAGGGCCTACTTCGATGCACTTCCAGCGTAATTTAGAACACGCAATTTCACACCGTTTGTCCTTGAGAAATTTGATTGAAATAAATCAAGAGAAAAAAAAAACACACGCGAACTAAAGCGAATTGTGCCGAAAATTGCCTGATTAAATCGTTACAACTCTGTTGTAAAACAGGCGGAATAAACTTTGTCAAGAACTCAAAGTTAAAAAAGTATCGTTAATTGACTCAAAATGAAAGAAAAAACGAGATTATTCTAAGGCCGCTGCTTCTCTCTGTAAAGTTTGCACTTTGCTTCGTCGTCAACTAAAAAAAATACACACGACCGACCATCAACCAGCAGAGCAGCACATTGCTGTCATCATTAATCATCATCATCATCATTGAGTACACAGAGCGAGAGAGGGAGACTCAACATAAAAAAAGAGAATGTTTACGTAGATTTCAACGGTAGGGTGGCCCTCGTGCTCTTAAATGATTTTTAGGGTTTTTTTTGTGATTTCGAATTCCTTTTTCAATTCAAAAACTTTCATAAAGCGAAAAATAAAAGTTTTAAAGTAACTCCAGTTATGTTAAAAAAAATCAAACCATCCACATTAACGACTCCCAGGGCTCCCAGGTCTTTTGTGGTCTCTATTGCAAGATTTTGCCCGAACCAAGGAGTCCAAAGGCTTGAATGTGGAGAGCACCCAAAAAAACGAAGTTGACTTTATAGCTGTCGGCCACCATTGCTAGTACCAACCACTAGTGTCTTCCTTTTTTTTATCTACAAGGACTTCGCCGCCCTGGGCTCCTAAGTGTATGAAAGTATGGCACGGAGCGAAGGCGCCAAATACCCATATTTACACAAAGAATTTTAGAGCGCCCGCCGCGGGATTCGAACCAGTGACCTCTGGATTGTGAGTCCAGTGCGCGGTCCGATTGATCCACACGGGCGGGCACCCAAACCTCTTTCTATTCCAAGGAACCTTCCCCCCAGGGTTCGATACGACCTTTGGATTGCAAGTCCAACCGCCACCAGCGATTCCACCGGAGCAGGCTTGGTTTGATGTGTTGTTTGTACTTAAACCAGGGGGACGACTCTTACACCTGGGATGACTTATCGGCCTAACAACAACCAAGGCCTGGACCGACGTTTTACTTCCCCATCTGCTAGAACAGGGGTGACCAGGGGCGCCGACTAGTCCAAAATGTTGGGGGGGCACGGTTGTTTTCGATAAGAAATCGATAAGTAAGAGTGGCGATCTCGGTGGCGATTAGATGTTAATGTTTCTTGTATATCACGAATTTTGATAATTTTATTACGATGTGATACGATTTTTTTTCATCCGGAATATTTTTTTTTTAGAAAATAATAATTTATTAAAACGTGATTGAGAATGTTAATTAGGGTGATTTTTTTATATGTTTGAAAGGCGAATTCCCTCTCATATGCATATTGTCACTTATTTTCTAGAAGTAACAGTCAATAATAAAAAAAAAAATCAGATATTTAGAAATACAACAATACAAATACTCTAAAAATAAAAAAAAGTAAAAAGCCAAAATTTAGATCTTCAGAAAAAAAATACACATTTAAAAAAACATACATTTTTCAAATCTGCAATTTAGAAAAAAAAACACAAAATTCAATATTCCAACATAAAAAAATAATAGTATAAAAATTCTAGGGTTAAATAAACTCATGGCTTGAAAATGTTAAGAAATCAAAAGCAGGAAATCAGAAATTTAAACAATCAGTAATTTAGAAATAACAATAAAATTCAATGTTTAAATAAATCGAAAATTTAAAAATAATGCTTTTGACAACAAATATTTTTTTAAAAATTTAAGAATTTAAGAATTTAAGAATTTAAGAATTTATGAATTTAATAATTTAAGAATTTAAGAATTTAAGAATTTAAGAATTTAAGAATTTAAGAATTTAAGAATTTAAGAATTTAAGAATTTAAGAATTTAAGAATTATAGAACCTTAGAATTTTAGAATGTTGCGTTTGAAAACTTGATGATTGTTTTCGCAAGAGTTTGCGTAAGTTTGATTGTAGATGAAGTGCTATGGGAAAAGTACCTTGGTTTTGTTTTTGGAACAACATGCACAGATAGAAATCTTATGAGCAAATCCGTAAAATCTATGTTGACGACATCTCTCAAATCATTCACCGATGCCTCTGTGCTCTTGTTCTAAGCTTACTGATTTTCCTAGAGAGCACATTGGTACACTCAACCCCCGGTGGTTGGTCACTTTTTCGTTTGACACTTTTTTAGTTTGTACCCCGTTGGTTGGTCAAAGTCAAACTAAAAAGTGACGAACTGTCACTTTTTACACGGCGCTCACGCACACTATCAAAACAAACGTTTGGTAGTGTGTGTGAACTCCGTGTAAAAGGGGTGTCAAACTAAAAAGTGACCCCGTTCGTTTGACAACAGTTGATGTCAAACCATCGGGGTTTGAGTGTATAGATAAAACGTTGTCGATTTAGAAAAAAGTATCTAAATCCAGAAAATTGTAAACGATTTCTTTCAAAACTTACAAGAATTCTATCCGTATGTACAAACAATGTTCCATTTAAGTTTTAGATATTATTTTCAATTATTTCCTTTTTTATATATTTGATATATCTTCCAAAATTTCTGGGGGGGCACAATGTATGGGCTGCCCCCCCAGCCAAATTTTAGGGGGGGCAAAAAGTACCGTGCCCCCCCAGAGTCGGCGCCCCTGGGGGTGACCAAAGTATAGCCCGCGGTCCAAACATGGCCCGCGAGTTGATTTTTTTGCCCGCGGACCCATTTTGAATGATCATGTAAAATGGCCCGTTATTCACTTATAAAGTGATTTTACTCTTTTCCAAAACTATGGTTTATTTTAAAAATTTTATGTTTTGTTTATAAAAAAAAAAACTAGTGATTTATCAATATTTTGATCCCCATTTTAGGACATAAATATTTTCAAAAATCACACAATTTCACACGTTTCATATGATATGAGTGAAACTAGTAAATATCGTAAAAACTTGCATCAAACATTTTTGGAAATATTTATAAAACGTTCAAATTTGACTTAATTAGAAAACCGTAATAATTGCAAAAATGTATGTATTCTATATTAATTTCAAAGTCATAACGACCTTTTCAATGAACTGAACGAATCTGATTGACTACCATCTGATTCAGGCAGACAAAATGTTGAAATCTGAGGATCAAGGCTGTTGCAAATATTTTACAAAGATTTTTTCGACCAACCGTCCCCGTCCCCATTATTAAAAAATTGGGTCGAAAAACCAGGAGCAAAAATATTTATTTTTTTCAAACAACTTCAAAAAATCAATGGAAATTTAAGTGCACACAGCTGATATCAATTATAAATGCATGCCTCTGCGTTCCGGCCGGGTCCGGTGGTGTAGTGGTTGGCGTGGTAGCCTCTCACCCCAGTAAGGCTTGGGTTCAATCCCAGACGGACCCGGTGGCATTTTTCGAGACGAGATTTGCCAGATCACGCCTTCTATCGGATAGGGAAGTAATACGTCGGTCCATTTGCGTAAAAGAGGTTTTGGGTGACTCACCACACATAACCTTCGGACGCCCACAAATGAGCAGAAACTTGCAACAGAGACCACAAAAGACCCGGGGTGCTATTTCGCAATATAAACACGAAACATTAAAATTTGATTGAAAACAGCTTTTCAATTAGCTGAAACAATAAAATCAACAATACCGAAAGAAAATTGCCATTTTGTGTATTCTAATATTTTTAACTAAAGAAAATGTAACACTACACAGCCTCAAAATAAAACTTATTTTTATCAAAATATCATAGATCCGACCTCTTGAAAAGTGTTTTAAAAACACTAAAGTACTTATAACTATTGATAGGGACCGGCAGGTCTTCAATCTTTTGGGCTCGTTGGAAAGGTCTTTTGATTACCTAAATAACGATGGGTGGCATGATAGATCCGGACAATTTCTTTATCAAAATATTTGAGATCCGGCCTCAAAAAAGTGTATAAATAACACTTAAGTGCTCATAACTTTTGATGGGGTTGTCAGATCTTCAATATTTTGAACGCGTTGGAAAGGGTTTTTAAATACCTTTCTAACAATATATAGCATGACTAGAGAGCCTGGAGCTTATTAGAGAACGGACATCTCAAACCAAAAGTACCAATCGAAGCACGAGAACTGTCAAACGGAGGTACCAATCGAGCATAAGACAAAGGATTTTCCTCGATTGGTACCTCCGTTTGACAGTTCTCGTGCTTCGATTGGTACTTTTGGTTTGAGATGTCCGTTCTCTAATAAGCTCCAGGCTCTCTAAGCATGACGGGTTTTCTTACAAAAACCACCCTTTTTACACCAATAAAATCAAAAACAACAACAACCCTATTTACAATCTTCCGAATTTTAGCTTAAATAGTTTTTTTAGCATAACTTTTGAAGTACTTTTATAAACTTAATAATATTAACTAGGGTCTTGTGGGACCTCAAGACGAATCGAATGAGACCAAAACGGTCCAAATCGGTTCAGCCAGTCCGGAGATAATCGTGTGCATATTTTTCGGTGCACGGACTTACAGAGATACACACGCACAGACATTTGTTCAGAATTTGATTCTGAGTGGATAGGTATACGTGAAGGTGGGTCTACGAGGTCGAATCAAGAAGTTTATTTTTCGAGTGATTTTATAGCCTTTCCTCAGTAAGGTGAGGAAGGCAAAACTCCTCAGTAATTACCCCTGCCAAAACCCTACCTTGCACCGCATCCTCATAGTTCGGCTTGACCTGGGTCAGGTCCTGCACCAGCCCGTACATCTGGCCGTGCTCGCCGCTCTCCTCGTATGTAAACAGCGTGTTCAGGTCCTTGATGAGCGTTCGCTGCACCGTGGCGTACCACGACTGCGTCGACCTTCTGCTCATCGTCGTCATCGATTCCCAGTAATGATCCATGTACGGGATAATGTCCTGATCCTTGCTGAACATCAACCGGGGTTTACCCTCCTTTATCGACGCCTGGCGCAAATTTGCGATGGCCGTGATGCACATCTGCGGGATCGTGGCCTGGGTTTTCCGGAACGTTTCCAGCCCCGTGACGGAACAGTTTTTGCACACAAACACATAGTTCTGGAGGAACGGCACCAAGCGACCCAGCTGGAAGCCGATGCAGGACTCGTGGAACCAGCGGTTACAGGTGACGCACAGTAGCTCCACAATGTTCAGGTTGCGGTCTTTGCCGCTGGAAAGAATTCAATTACAGAAATTTATTTCAGTTTTTTTATTTTTTTGTATGTTTGAAGCTGAGGGTTATTGACCAGAGAGACCCGTCATCGAAATAAGAAAGATGGGTTTGAGAGAGAACATGAAAAGAGAGATTCCTTATGTTACGAGACTGTAAACAAATTTTTCGAGGTTAGGTTGGACTGGCTAGCATTTTTATTTTGATTTTATATTAAATTTATGAAAACTATTTTCGAAATATTTTTTGCGAGATCAAACAATTCCAACTTACCAATAGCAATTGCCAAATTTCTCCTCAGTTTTGGGTGAATTCTTTCCGGACTTGACATCTCCTTCTTCCATTTTGAATGTAAAAAAATATTGGACGGTAAATACAGGAAAACTTAGAAATTCTACCGTAGCACAATCGGATCTTCACAAAATGTTCAAACACATGCAACAACCGGACCAAACTGACAAACTTTCATTCACTTTTACTCACAAATCGATGCAAAAAAAAACATTTATTTTGGTGGCGACGCTCACAGACGGACGCGCTCCTTGGGAGGCCAACATAAAGAAGCATAAAAATGTTGCGATTATCGATTATGCTGCGCGCCTCCTTTGACGTTTCTCGTCTGACAGCGAGGTAGAGTGCGTTCAGGGAGGAATTTAGGGGAAAATGTGCAGACTTTTGCGGGAGAGTTGTCAAATCTCCTCTGCGACGACAGCGCCATAAACGGCTTGCCATTTTCAAGGGGATGATGTGGATGATGACCATTTTCGATAAAACCGTTGCATGATTTTACACAAGGTGGTGATCAAACCAGCCCGGGAACATGTTGACAGCTCCCATACAAACTGAGCGTACCTCTTTATGTGGGCCCAGTGGGCCTAAGATGGCGGCCTTCGATATTATCTAGCCAAATTTTTGAAAATGGCGAATTGTTTAAATAAATATAGTTTTTTCCTTGTTTCGGTTTAAAACGACAAAATGAGTAGTCTGGAATCATTTTCGTAAAAAAAAAACTTGTTTAGAGATACGCCACGTTCAAATATTAGTCTAGAACAGTTGAAGTTGGCGTGCCGCGAATGCCGTCACGAAAAAAAAGTTTCCCGTGCAAATTTTGAGTTGCGTATTCAATGGTCGGACTCCGACGAGGCCCACTGGCCATTTGTTGGTGAATACGCGCAACTCACGAAATCTGTCATCTTAGGGTCCGGCTGGATCAAACCAAAACGTCTGTTGTCTGTGAAATACCACAGCGTACAAGCAACGACAATCGAACTTCGGAAAATCGAGTCTAGACTGTATTGGAATATTTTCACCAATTTTGGCTATTAAAAACAAATGCTTTTATTACTGGAAGACGGGACGTGTTGATGCTCTAATTTTTAAGGAGATAAGGGAAAATCTCCAGGGTATTTTTAAATAAATCATGTTCTGCAAAATTCTAGGATCACCTAGACATCCTTAAAAATCACTGGAAAAAGAATCGTCCGGATTGGTTGAGCCCGGGAACCAGCGAGTTGAAATTACCGTTCCAACTTTTTTTTTAAAGGGGTTGTGAGTGTGGTGACGGAACACGACGAACATTTCGTTTTTCCTATGTTTTTTTCCGAACACTCTCGCACGCATGTTTATCTTTTCGCATCCGTCGAAAGACTAATTTCGCGAGCTCTCGCAGCTGTCAAACCCGAAACAAACACGCTCAAAACAGATAACCCAAGACCAACCAAGATACTACTCAAGTTTAACTACTTATATATCTACATTAAATTGAGTTTAATAGTTGTTGATATTGGATATGCTCTTTTCCATAGGATGAAAGCTTAATTTAATTCAATGGTTTTGTGTTTGATTGAAATTGATTAAATGTTTCTCTATAAATTATATTATTTTTCCCATTGACACTGCTCAATCCCTACAGTGAGTTGGAATGTTAAGGGATTGGGTCGTTTCTTTCTTTTACTTAAACACCTTATTGTTTCAACTACACTTTTTCCATTTATTACACGATAGTTGGTTATAGAATATTTGCATGTTTCTTTGCGTGCAGTATGTGTGCGAATTAAAATCAGATTTCGTTTGTATTTTTTTTTTCTTTTCTTTTTTGAGACTTTGTAACACCGTAACATTATCCATTGCTCCTTTTAAATCTGCTGCTGCCCCGCTCTATAGCTCTCGAGCTTGTGGCCCAGCCGCGTGGCCTAGTGATTGACTTGTGGTTGAGCTATCGCGCTGACTTTCGCGTTTATGTCTTTTGTTTTTTTTTTTATATCTGTCTAATTTTTGGAAACTTTATTCAAATGTAGTCTATCCTCTGTTATTTTGGCGATAAATTCGGGCAAGTTTTAACATTAAAATGCTTCAATTTGAAAGATTCTCTTTATTTTGTATCAGTGAATATTTGTTTGTTTTTTTTCTTGTAATATATTTGTTTTTTTTTTAGAATACTGATTAACACCATTTATTTGCGTGAGAATATAAAAAACTTATACTCAATATAAAGTGTGTAAAATAAATATAAGCTCGCGATGAAAAATATTTTTGAAAATATAAAAATTTGTCTCCAATCGAGTTTTTAAAGATCCAAATATTTCATTCCACAAATCTTTCAATACACAACCCTAATTTTAATCGATACTTTATTTTTTTATTTCGCGTGCTGCTCGCTTTTAGTCCGTTCAGTTTCGTCGCATTAAAAAAATATACGCAATAAAAATAAATAAAAATTTATTTGGAATAAATTCCCTCTCATGTGACTGATCTGCTGCTTTTCCGATAAAAAAAAAGTTTGCGCACTTCCCGCTTTGTTCCGGGAACAAATCGCGCACGCAATAGACTTTCCTTCCTCGACAACTTTTGGAATCTGTTTAGGATGATGATTTTGGATGATCTTATAGCATAAATTGTCGGAATATTGCGGAGTTCGCCCCCGACCCCTAGTCCCCTTAGACCGCATCGGTCGGGCTCTGGAACTCCGAGAGAGCGTGTACGGGATTCTGAGTTTTCTTCTGCGAGGCGCGCCTCACCTTGGCGCGAACCTCTTCCGGCTTCTCCGGGCGCACCAGCGGCTTCTTCTCCGGGGCCTTCATCTTCCACACCACGATCGGCGACTGTAAAAAAGGGGGGCGAAGCAGGTGAGGACGGTGAGTTTACATAGGGTTCGATTTCAACGGGGTTTGAAGAAGACGATTTGATGAATGGAAAGCGAAACCATAACCTAGAAGCGAATGGTAAAAATGATTTATGTACAAAGAGATGTAGCCACAGACAAGCAGGCTGGATTTGGGAGAGGGACGTCTGTTTGCCTGTGATACACAACCAAAAAATAGCGATAAATTGATGAGTGTTCAGTTTGTTCCCGAGCGAAGCGCTTTTCCGGACGACGATCACACTGCAAGCGCTGAAGACGGATATGAGCTAAAACAGTTCCAATCAAGTGCACAAACTCTCTTCACTTCCGTGGGTTCTTGCTTTCGAAGCAGGGCGTCTAGCTCCAGCGACACGTCCGTCGATACCCTTTTCCGGAGTGCGGTATTCCTGCCCTGAAATTTGAAGTTACGTTAACTTGAACTTGAGTAGGCAAGAAGCCCTGCAAAACGGCACACAAGACTAACATAGAATATTTTTAAAAGTATACTATTTTTACTGGATAAGTCAACTCTGTTGCTATTCGCTCTTCAATGTGATAAACTTTTTCATTACACTCAAACCCCTATGGTTTGACGCCAACTGTTGTCAAACGAACGGGGTCTCTTTTTAGTTTGACACCCCTTTTACACGGAGTTCACACACACTACTAAACGTTTCTTTTGATAGTGTGTGTGAGCGCCGTGTACAAAGTGACAGTTCGTCACTTTTTAGTTTGACTTTGACCAACCAACGGGGTACAAACTAAAAAAGTGTCAAACGAAAAAGTGACCAACCACCGGGGGTTTAGTGTATAACCACAGACAAACAGACGTGAATCTTAGTTGATTTTTTCAAAAAATCCATCCAAACCCCTCGGAGGGAAATTTTGTGGTGATCAAATAGAGGACAAAAAAACCCACCTCTAGCAATTTGAAGCATCCAATTTCGTCCACAACAGCCCGATTACGAGTCCCTAGTCTGAAATTTGAAATTTTCACTTTCCGTGCTGAGAATTTCTGTACCGTCCTGGGTCAGAATGTTTTGCTTGGGGAATTTGAAAATTTCAAATTTCAGACTAGGGACTCGTAATCGGGCTGTAGTGGACGAAATTGGATGCTTCAAATTGCAAGAGGTGGGTTTTTTTGTCCTCTATTTGATCACCACAAAATTTCCCTCCGAGGGGTTGAACCGGTTCCGGGACAATCCGGATTGTTTAACGGTATTGTTCCGAAACAGTATTTTTGGTCGAAAAATGTCAATAAAAAAGATGAAAACAATGTATATTGAACAAATATTGTTGAAACTTGTTCAATAGAGACTCTTACAACATAAAATAGCAATTTTATAAAAATAGTTGTTTATAAACTAATGTTTTGATAAGTTTTACTTTAAAAAACTAAATTTAATCCAATTTTTAATATAAATTAACTAAACAAAGTTATCAGAAGTTCAAAGTTGTCACAAACTGGCTAGAGGTACTAGTATTTGACACAGAAACAACATTTTATAAATAAATTCACTCAAATCGATCAGATTTTGTACTTTTACTAGGGGTACGGACAATTATTTGACCTCTTTTTTTGACTTTTTTCAGTAAACAATTTTTATATTTTTAAGAAAAGGTTTTTTGCAAATCCAATGACAGTGTCTTAAAGAGGACATTCTGCCGCGTCGATTGATGTATAAAACATGGCACTTTAGTCGAATTTTATGTACTTTTATATCACAAACATTTCCCGTACGGGGGGGTACGGACAAATATTTGACTCACTGTACTGCCGTTCTACGCATAATTGTCCCATGTTCAAAAAAGTGCAACTAAGGAAAACGAGATTGAAATTTTTCGACCATTTTTTGTGTTTCTACGCTTAATTGTCCCGTTCACCCTATAAGTTCCTAATCATCCCAGTTAGCAGTTTATCACTGTTATTTGTAATCCTCTTGCTATACAAAAGGTAAACAAGACACGATATTTCGTATAACTGATAATTTCGTGAAAGAAAATACTTGGTGGGACAATTATGCGTAGAGTAACAACGATGGGACAAACAGACTTGGTGTTGTTTTCAAGGATTTTCCGAACAAAGTACTAGATTTTATGTGTTTTTCGAAAAGTAAACATCAAACTAAACCTAAAAATGACAAAAAGTCAGAATCGACCAATTATGACATGGGACAATTATGCGTAGAACGGCAGTGTAGGAAAGAAAACTTTTGTGTTTATTTTAAACGGAGTGGCGAAATTAACGAGAATCTCAATAGGAATATTTTGCTTTCGCAGTTGATGATGCAAAAAACAACAACGTGGATTCAAAAATCTCCCAAAATAACAGTTCTTTTAGTTTATCAAAAACTCGTGTATCATTTCATAGCAAATTTGAATCAAATTTGATCAAAACGATGTTCTTATGCAATTAAATCCGTGCTTTTTGTTCTGCTGCAACAGCAATCAAGCGGCATAAACAGAAATATCCCGCGCTCACACACACAACCAATCAATTCAAGAAACGTCAAAGTGTACGGTGGCGACATCATTCTTGATCGTGTCTCGTTGCGGTACTATGGCATCCATGTTTTTTGCTTGTTTGAATTTGAATTGACCGTTTTCGTTGGCGATGGAATAGAAAAGAGTTTCACGTCTGTTTGTCTGTGGTATAACGCTCCTGAATCGTTCCCATAAAAAATGCTTAATTCCAATAGCATTAATTTCCGGTGTGAGACTTCCCCGCTACAAGCCTTCTGATCTTCTGTGTCCTTATAGATTCGACTCTAGCTTCTTTCGACAAGTCTTGGGCGCATTCTTCCGTAACGTGTGTCTTTTTGAGTTGCGGAAGCACCTGTGGCCTTTTTGATCCGCGTTGATATGTCAGCCGTGGTGCACAATCAGCACAAAGTCGATAAGTTTGAGAGCCTCCGACATCCTTGAGATCCGCAACTATTCTTCAACGGTGAAAATCTGGCTTTTCCTCGTCGCCAATGTTGTATTCCGTAGAGAGAGCTAATTTTACTGCTTCTTGTTTGTTCGAGTGTCTGATGTAGATTGGTGACAGGTGGCTAACCGTTTCAATGGTTGCTTCGATTTCATGAATTGGTTGCTTCGTTAGTCCAGGGCGTGTGAATCTATGAAATTTTCAATGTCCGCTCTCTTCGCACAACTCCCCCCAAGGAATATGCAAAACATCGAAATCTAGGTTATAAACAGCGTACGGAAAACACTTGCTAGCGATCTACTACGAGCGGAATGGCAATTAATTTAAAGGACTTTTATGTTCACTCCAAATTGAGGTTATTTGGTGTCGGTATGTTGGGTGTTGTGCTGGTGTGTGGATGATTTCAAGAAAACGAAACGCAAAAACTCAAGGTTGAAATACACTGGCGAGTTTTGAGAGAACTACGAGATGAGATAGAGAGAAGGAATAACAACACCGAGCACAACTTACGTAGTTCTGAACGATCGAAAGGGACAATTTTGATCCGATGAGAAAGTGGTTGGTTAGTTAGGTTTGGTTACGAAAGAGAGAGGGGGTAAAGATAGAAAATTATACATGGGTTAGTGACGATCGAATCGCATCGCATCGAATCAGTAGCAGCTGCAGAGATGGACGAGGTTGGAGATAGATTTGAGGGGTGGGGGAGGGAGTTAGAAGACCAACCGACCCAAGGTGGACCTGGCGACGCGGAACGCAAACTTACCGAGACGGTACCCTGGCGGGTGTATTTGGTGGAGGCGACGTAAGAGTACTTAACCGTGTAGACCACGGCGTTCATCAGATTTTTAGCGGCCTGGATGAGCGAGGTGGCACTGTCGAGCTGGAACCAAAAAGCAAACGGTCAACGGTAGATTATATCGCTCAACTAAAGAGAAAGGAACAAATTTTACAATTACCCCTGACACGATCAGTTCACCACTGATGTTTTGCACGTCGGCCTTGACCTTCGAGGTGATCTGGATCTGGTGGCAGTAGAGCGCAATGCGCTGCAGGTACGCCAGAAGATCCTTCTTGGTGGAGCTCTCCGGGCACTGGTCGGCGATCTCGCGCGTCAGCTTGTCCAGCTTGGTGCCCGCCTCGGAGATCTTCTTCGCCGCATTGATCACGTCCATGGTAGTCTTGAGGGGGCCGCGTCCACTGTGGGGTGAAAGGGGGAAATATTAATCGCTTGTTTACATTTTTCTTAAATTCAATTCGTATTTTCGGTCACTTCCAGTGATCCCAGAAGTCTAAGCCATCGACTTGACTAGGTTAATTTTTCTGTTTCGGGTTCACATCACCACTTTATAAAAGCCTCGGAAGCCTCGCCTCAGGTTCAAACCAGGCGAAGCAATCCAAAATGAAGCATTGGCTTGAACCTGATCAAAGGATGTTGGATGAGACGGCGAGCTCTGTTAAATTGGCCGGTTCATTTGGGAAGACTGGTCACTTCTGATTGTTTTCTTGCGGTTCTCTCCGCTCATGTATTGAGCTGTCACTTTCCGTTCAAAAACCCAAAGAGCCGTTTGTCCTTTTGCTGTATCGTCCAGGTCTTGTGACCGTAGAGATGATCAGTGTCTTGTACACTGTCTGGTTTGTTCGGCGTTGCTCTCGACAAGCTTTCAAGGTTCCGTATTCGGAAGTAAGCAACATTTCCTGCGTGAATAGGAGTCCGGATCACTTTGCTGGGGTCAACGATACTAGGTACACGAACCGGTACACCTCGTCAAACTCATCGCCATCCACAAACAGTGGAATGAGGCTTACGCTTAGGCTGCAGTACATCCCATATCAATCAGCATAGTGCACTAGGTACGCGTGCTGTAGCAAGAAGACGATTCTATCTTCCTCTATCTGGTGCTGCTACTCTCCAATTTTCCAGGTTACAGATCATCCGGATATCACTGTTCACTTGATCTCCCCATCGAGCGCGCGGTTTCCCTGCTCTTCTGCCTGCTGGTTCGGGATTTCAAAAAGCAGTCTGACAGGCTGGCCCTCGTCCATTCGGGCGACATGGCCAGCCCAACTTAGACTCCCGATCTTCCCTTGGGGGCGATGGTCGGTTTTTGTTATTAATGCGTCTTCGTCGCACTCCGTACATCGTTCGTAGCACCTCCCGTTCGAAGACTCCAAGGACACGTTCGTCCTCTTGCCGCATCGTCCAGGTCTCGTGACCATAGAGGATTGGTGTGTTGTACATCGTCAACTTCGTGCGGCGTTGCACTCGATCCGATGTGTGGGTCGTCCGTAATCCGCTCACCTCCTCCCACTCATCACCATCCACAGTTAGAGGAGTGTGACTTGTTTTCGTGTAGATTTCATCACCGTCTCCAGGTTTCTTGCGCGATGTCATCGATGATCGTGCCATTCGTTTCGATGCCCGCCCTTCGAATAATGCCCTCAAGGAAGATGTTGAACAGCGCAAGGATAAGCCATCACCTTGCCGCAACCCTTGGCGAGAGTCAGTCTACTGTATCGTAAGCCGCCTTGAAATCGATAAAGATGTGATGATGAGTTTGCACGTTGTACTCACGACGTTTCTCGAGGATCTGTCGGAGACAAAGTATTTGGTCCGTGGTAGCGCGTGCTCCAGTGAAGCCCGCTTGGTAGGGCTCCACAAACATCCGAGGTACGCAAGATCCTCCACGCTCTCGATCGCAGTCAGTTTGTCTCACCTCTCCAACCCCCTTCAGTACATTCCATGTTCCGATTCGTGTCCGTGTTTCCACGCCAAGGTTCTTCCCATTGCCCAAACCCCGACCACTCACCGCGTAAAGTCCGTCATCTCCATCATGATCATGCACATGTGCTTGGCCAGGTAGATGATGTCGTTGCCGGTGTCGTCCCACTTGGCCACCTCCGAGTCGAACGTGAGCTTCTCCCGCCGGAACAGCTCGACCTGCTGCATGATCTTCTGCTTGTCCTCCTCGTTCATCTTTCGCATCGCTTCCTGTAATTTGGGGCGGTAGGCGATTAGATGTTTTGTGGGGTTGAAACCAGGTTGCGACACTCACCCTAGCCGTTGTGATTCCACTAATGTCCGGATACTCGTCGATGGTCTGATCGCCGGTGTGGGCACTCGCTGGTTGATGAAGGCAAAGATTAGTTAGAAGGTCCAAACAATGATCAGAACATTGAACATTTAGCATGCGAATGATCTAGTCTACAAAACAAAACAAATAATGGGATCCTTACATCTACTTCTCGTTTCTACGGTCATATCTTCAACGGGTTCAAACTCCGTATCCGTGTCCAGCTCGTCCGAGCTCTGAAGTCGGAAAAAGGAACGAACGTGACGTGCACACAGGCAGGTGAGGGTAATGACAAATGATAACACAAACACATGAAAGAAAAGATAAGCAATAACAACAGGTTACAAATGAATCGAAAAAATTGAGGAGGTTTAACGATGGACGGACACTTCTACCCAAACGAAAAGCAACACAAACGGACACGTTTGGGTTCTTACATTTGCTGCGCGTCTCCAGCGTGTACTGCTCGTCCTCGATGTCCTCCGGATCGAGATCTTCTTCGTCCTTTTTTGATGTACGCAAAATAGTGTCAGATTAAACCTGTAAAAAACCCCCCACAAAGTGACACCACCCCACTTACCCTGTTCATCAGCACGGCGCGGCGAATCTCACGCACTCCGTCGTACACCAGCCGGCTCGCGTCGATAAAGTCGTTCTCGTCGACGTCCTTGGCCGAGTTGGAGGACAGCGCGTCCACGGCGACGTCAACGCGCTGCGCAAACTTGGACATGACCTGGTCGCGCAGCACCTTGACCGCCTCAAGGACGCGCTTCGTGTAGATGCACGGCTCGTAGTTGTCCATCTCGGCCTCGACGACGTTGCAGACGCGCGCCGACCGGCCCTGGATGGCGCCGGCGGTGTTTCGCAGGTCCAGCGCGTCGCCTTCCTGCAGCGCCAGCACGCATTTGTTGACGTCCTCGAGGATGTGGTTCTCCGAAACGGCCAGAAAGTCATCGATCGTGGTGATGTCGTCGACGGCCTCTGTCAGGATCCGCACCTGGTTCTCCCAGGCCAGCCGGTACGCTTCCATGTTCTCCTGGGCGACCTTCGAGTTGGGGCGGGCGCACAGAATCAACGCCGCGTTGATGACCTGCGGACAGAGCGTTTCGATCTGAGCGGCGGCGTAACGGACCATCTTGACGCCGTCCTCGTTGTTCGACATGCTGCACACCAGATTGGCCACCTCGACGAGCTTCTCGGCGTGCTTGGTGAACGTTTCGGCCCGCTCGTGGACCTTCTTCTCGTTGCCGGAACGGGCCGCATCGATCAGATCCAGCAGGGGCATGTTCGTCTCCAGGAACGAGTCCGACACGTGGTCGACGACGGCCTTGCGCAGCTGCCGGCGCAGGTCCTTCGTTTTGCGGTACATCTGGCCGATGGCACGCTCCAGCTCCGGCGTGCGCTCCTTGGTGCCCATCTGAGGGGAGAGAGTTTCAAGGTGATGATATGATTTTGGCAAGAATTGTTGACATTGAGCACTTTTTGGTTAACTCAGAGATGCATGCGAAATTTGAAATAGTCAAAATGAAGAAAATGAACATTAGATGTTAAAATTTTGACTAGGAATTGAATTTAATGAAGATGAAAAATGATAAGTTTAGGAAACAAACCAACCACAACAAACACACGCACAAACAACAACACTTAGTTCATTTTCTCAAACCTGTCTCTCTGAACGCACCGTAGTTCTACTCACGTTGGACATGTACTCAGACAGCAGATCCTGCAGCGCCTGCCGAACGGCATTGCACTCGGCCACGATCCGCTCGCGGCGCTCGTCCCGCGTACAGTCCGCGTCGGCCATCAGCGCCGCCGCACTGATGATACTCTCCAGCCGTTCCTCGAGCGAGGGTCGCGAGCGAACTTCGTTGTACGCCAGCGGATCCATGATGATGCCCTCGTCAAAGTCGTCCAGAGCGGCGGCCAGCTCGCCGGCGCCCACGTAAATGTCCTGCGGCGAGGTGGCCTTGCCCTGGGCCACGTCGCTGATCGTGTTGACCGCTTCGCATACCTGCTTCAGGATGTGGTCACGGTTAACCTTGGCCAGATCGAGCTCCGGGTGACGCACGTACACCTTGGACGCCGTCAGCAGCATCGTGGAATGTTTCTTCAGCACGGCACGGGCCGCGGCCAAATCGTCCCGCAGCTGGGGATCTTTAAGTTCCTGTTGGCGCTTTGCGGCCTGCTTGATCAGCTCGTTCGCGTTGCGACCAAACTGGCGCATGTTGTTCATCAGCTCGTCCTGCGAGCTCGCGTTGCGCAGCTTATCCAAATCGTCTTCGACGACGTGCAGCGACTTGAGCAGCAAGTGCACGTCCACCATGTCCGCCAGGATGAGCAGCCGCGTCACGGCGGAGAGCAGATTGCGCGCCGCACGCACCATGTTTCCGCGCTTCAGCGAACTGCACGGATCTTCGGAGAACTCGCGTGCCGCGATCGACATCGCCGAACCGGTCTTGCGCACCTCGTCAACCGCCGACAGCATCTCCTGCGTAATGTCCGGGTTTTCGTACGCGATCTGCTCGCCCCGCTCGATGAAGATGTCGGTAGCCTTCTCGACGGCTGCAACAAGAGCGCTGGCGCGCTTGGATTTGCCTGAGAATAGCAAGAAATTTTGTTATTTTTTTGTCATTCATTTGTAACATTGTTGAGCATGACTAATACTGAACTTCTACAGAAATGCACCAACTTAACGATTTCGTTGCCTACAAATTCAGGTCAAACGAATCTTAGGAAATCCCAATTGAGAAATCGTCTCTCAGAATCCCGCATTGAAAATGTACCTGCGACCATTCTTTATGATGCAAATTCCCAAACACAGCATATAATTAGCATAAATTCTGCTGCTTACCCTTCTTCTTCTTGCTGGGACCCTTCGTGTTGACCAGGGTCGTGACCTGCAGCACCAGCGGCTCCAGCGTCTTCTCCACCGACATAGTCCGGATCTCCAAATTTTTCGGATCCCACTTGAGGGCCACCTGGCCAAAGTCCAAGGTTCCCATGGCGGCCGCCGTCGTCGGAGTCGTGAGCTGTCTCACACGGAAGAGGAGTCACAGATGAGTCACCACCGTCGGAGTTCCGTTGTGTTGATGCAACTGAACTCGCCTACTGCTGCTGGCTGTCTCTCCCTTGTCAACACCAACACACTGCCACACTTTGTGCCACGGTCGACGGATTTCTGCGCTGTTGGAGTGTGGACCCGCAGTCACTCACCACCCCAAGAAGAAAAAGAAGAACTTGGCTACCCCGAAAACCCACTTTTCAACGCGAGATTTCCGCACGATCCCGGAACCGATTCCAGGTAAATCCACTTTTAGCACGACGCACGCCACTTAAACTACACTTTGGTGAGGTTTTCGTTTACTTTCGAGCGCAAAAGTGGGACACTTTTTGCGAAAGCTTGCAGGGTGTGACAGAAATGGCTGTGGAGCTGGACTTCTTTTTTCGTTTTCTCTGCTGGATCGATTTGTTTTCGTCGATGTTCACCCACACCACGAAGGTGTGGAACTCGATTGTAAACAGTCGATGAAGAGAGGGAGAAGCGAGAAAATTCGGGCGGAACATTTCGAACGGGCTTTACTTAGGGTTTCCACATCTGAACAGAAAAAAAACCCAACGTAGGTACACGCAGAAAAATAAGGCATATTTGAATCAACAAAACGTTTTGTTGATTTGAAAATTAAGATTTTTGTTGAATCAACGCTAAACGTCTAAGCAACTTTTTCAAAACAACAAATGATTTTTGTGGAATTGAGAAAATTAAGGCTTGTTTCAACGCAAAATCGGCGTTGATTATATTCAACAAAAAAGTTGTTAAATGAAACCTCGTACAGGCAAATTCGACGCCAACATTTCAAAAAGCATCATGTACAAACCATGCGTTTTGATAAAACCGCATTTGAATGTTGAGCATCCATTTTCAATTCCCATTTTAATATAAAAGCAAAATAAGATGTTTTAATAATAACAAACGATGAAAAACGTTGCTTTTATTCAAGCTTCCCATGCGCCAGTGCCAACGCACACCGCGGGTTTGGTTTTCTAGCTTCGGTACGTGCCTGAACCCATTTGTGTATTGGTATCTTGGTACATCGTACCAGCGCACCACGACACTCTCGGCTCGCCCCATCGGTTTTGTGTCTGGCACTCACCCATGGCATGAACCCAGCGTGCCGTGGTACGCGCCGTGGTATTGAACCCGTTTTGTACCGCCAGCGCGTACCACGGCACGTACCTCGGCTCGTAACGAGTGAAGCACCTTGGCTCATATACCGGGTTCATGCCATGGGTGAGTGCCAGACACAAAACCGACGCGTCGAACCGAGAGTGTCGTGGTGCGCTGGTACGATGAACCAAAATACCCTCGGTTCGTGTGAGTCGGGTACGGGTGTAAACCGAACAAAGCAGGCGCAAAGCAAACCCGAGGTACAAGTGAACCGCGTGTACCGCACGGTGCAGGGAAGCTTGCTTTTATTAATACTTGATCATCCAAATTCAATAAAACATCATTTCCGTAATTTTATTTGAGAAAAACAAACATAACTCCTTTTGAAATCACCAACGTCTATATCACCCTGCTGTCATTGAGGGGGACGTTTTGTTATGATTCGTTTTTCTGCGCCGAATGTACATGGCGCTTTGTTCATGTTGCTTTTTTTTTCGTCACGAGGTTCATGTAGTCTTTTATTTGACAGGTTGACAGGGATTTAAAAACAGGGACTGCTGATGGCAGAGATTTTTTTTATGTTACTTTATTTAAAATCATGATTAAACAGACTTTACTGAAGTAACTTTTGCTCATTTTTGGTGGAGAGCTTATTAGGAGTACTTTCAGAATATGCAATAACCCAGAAAGTGTCAAAATGTACATGATGCCTTTTAAAATGTCACCGTCGATTTGAATCAACATAACGTTTTGTTGATTTGAAAATCAAGATTTTTGTTGAATCAACGCTAAACGTTTAACCCTCTACAACCCAACCCCGCCTCTAGACGGGCTTCGATTTAAAAAATCGCCAAAAGTCCATTTTTCAACCAATTTTTGATCTTCAAAAAGCATTGGAAAGAAGAACTTTTAAAATTTTGGAAAAATTTAGGGTTGGAAGTTTGACTTGTTTTATGTGACTTTGCCAATGTTTTTAAAAATCTAATTTTTTTAGGGGTCAACTTTGGCTGTGTTTTTTACTAACATTTCCTATATTTTAAGTTAAAAGAAGTATGCAGTAATTTTTCTAGTGCCCCAGACTATGCCTCTACGCATTTATTTACAATTTAAATGATAATGGTTCCATTTTATAGCAGAAAATGTGAAAAACATGCAAAAAATTGAAAAAGTTACTGTAAAAACATGAAAAAATTAGATAGGCAAAATGTAATGATAGGAGGTGGTAGGGTAGGCCAAATACTACTAAAAACAAACATAAACTAAACAAGATAAATGCAAATTAAAATACTAAAAATGAAACAAGAAAAACATAAAACAAGAGAAGTAAAGTTTTTCGTAAAACAAAAGTTGCTCAAAATGACCTCCTGAACACGGGAAAAATAAAAATTTTCGAAAAAAAATTTGGGCAGTAGAGGGTTAAGCAACTTATTCAAAACAACAAATGATTTTTGTGGAATTGAGTTGATTATATTCAACAAAAATTTTGTTAAATCAAACCTCATACAGGCTGATTCTACAAAATATTTCTGCGTGTAATGAGAAAAGAGACCCAACTGGGGGTCACCCAAGTAACCAAACAGCACTAAATCATGTCACTGTTCAGCACTAACAGCGCTTTAACAGCTGCGAGCAAAAGCTAAACAGTTTTCATATCTGCACTAATAGCGCTTTTGCAGCAAATTTGCAGCTGAGTTTGGACCTTGTACAGAGAACTCAATTATCTGATCGGTGATCGGTAAGTATGAGCACACACATCAACCTTTTTTAAATTCTTTTTCCAGGGCATTAACATATACATTTTCACCTATTAACAAAACAAATTTGAAGATATTTGGTTGCATCATTGCCGAGATATAGCAATTGGGTACTAAAGCCCTATGTCAATTTTTATGTACAACGGTAAAAATCACGATCAAAACCATATCTGATTACTTTTTTTCATTTTAACGCAAAAAAAAAATTATAACAAGACAACATTTTTTCGATGGATCAACTATGGTCCCCTTGGAACGAGCTGTCAAGTAGGAACTTTTCTGTCAAGAAGGACCGCGAGGTTAATTTTTCAAAATTGATTTAAAAATCCATTTTAAACTGTTTGTGGTCGTTCAAAGGGTCATTATACTCAGAAAAATAAGCTTTATCGCTGTAAACAATATTATCAGCAATCTAAGCTTCATTTTAGGACCCAATTCAAGTTAGATGTTTCAAAAAACGGGTGCCACCTAGGGTGCCACGATATCTCAACACTGTCTAGACCAAATCGGCTCAAAATTTTGGTGAGGGCCTGTTAAACCGATTCCGTGTGCATGACGAAGCCCGAATTTCAAAAAGTTTATTTTAAAAAATATATAAACGTATTTTTGTGTTTTTCATATAAAAAACCGTTAGTTTTTAATTTTTTGTATTTTTTTAAAGCAAACTTTAAAAATTGGGCTTCGTCATGCACACGGGATACATTTTGAGAGTCTTCACCTCAAATTTCAACCAATTTGCATCGTGGCACCCGTAAATCAACTCGGGGTTTGGAGAAAAACGGCAATCATGAAATATCTTCATGAAACTTTCAGGATTTAACAAATATTCTGTAATTTTTATTTTTGATTTTCTACATGTATTTAACTCCTTAAGGCTAGTATGCAGATCGAAAGGAAAGGGGTCAAGAAACAGCTTTACGAACAGCAGAACAAAGGAGAGGGAGCGATTTCTTGGGGCTTTTCTTTACCCTCAATCAAATGGGCAGTAGCGGTAGCGCAAGCAAGTCAGAGAGGGTGAAGAAAAGCCCCAAGAAATCGCTCCCTCTCCTTTGTTCTGCTGTTCGTAAAGCTGTTTCTTGACCCCTTTCCTTCCGATCTGCATACTAGCCTTTTAGTGTTTCAAGTGTTTTCCTCATCAATTTGAATAGTTCAAGGCAGTGGGGCAAATTCATGGGCAAAACACTTGAAAAGCTTGAGTCACCCGAATGAAAATAACGTGTCAAAAAATACCAAAAAGTCAATCGCCCAAACACTTGAATTTAATAGACAAATCCAGTTTGAAATAGCCGCTAGGTGGCCAATGGTGTTAGAAATGACAGCTTCCATGTATTTGAATATGGGAGCTCAGGAAAACTCCATTTTTAAGCAATAAAATGATTATTTATGATAAAATTATTGATTGATTAAGTTCACAAAATGTGTCTAGAATATTATTAAAATAAAAACTGTTCGAAAAATTTGCTATCGAGATAAGTACACCATTCGATTCAGCAGGAATTTTGGGCACCAAAAATATATAGTTTTCATATGTTAAGTATTTTATTTTAAAAGAAAATTAACAAAAAGTATGAAAATCGAGACATTTAGTATGGGAGCTGTCAAATCTCTCACCTTCAAAAAGCAGCGTTGAGCTTTCGCTGGATTTGTCTATAGTGGTTTGGATTGATGTTGAAACACAAACCAATTAGATCTATGATGTGGTTTTACGTTTTATTCAATCTTTCAAGTGTAATAAAAAAAAAGTGGAATAAAAAGTGTGGCGTATTTTCAGGCAAGGCAAGCGGGTGGAGAGGTGGTGTGCATTCTGATGTGTGCATATTTGAGGTGTGAATATTTTCTGGCTGTGCGTCGAATTAGGTGCAAAATTGGCAATAAATAGGGTCCATCCATATTCCACGTGAACACATTTTTGAAATTTCAGACAGAGTTTTGCAAAAAAGCTCGCTGCAATAAAAAATTGGCAACCCTTCATCTTCGGCACACCTTCTTTTAACTTTTTTTTCGGATTCTCTTTTCACATGCTCTTTCGCGCGAGAGAGACCTCCCAAAAGTGACAGTTCTCTCTCACCGTCACGTCACGTCTTCAGTCTTCGGTGACCAGCGCTCAACGTCGGACGTGTGCCTCGTCCATTTTGCGCATCGAGCAGTGATTTTTTCTTTCTTTCTCTGAGCTAGGGGAGGGGGCACCATTTGCCAGCATCATTGGAATTTTAATTTCATCGAGGTAAGTGATTATTAGTGGCTTGTTCTAATCGTGATAATTATGCACCGCCGCTCATCGCGTAGTTGATGCGAATAGGTTAATGTGCGTTTAAGTTGCTTTGACCTAGAAGTGAGTGAAATTTGATTCTTGGAAATTTGCCATATTGATTGAAAGGTGGTTTGACGGGAGACAAGGAAATCGATTTTTTTTCCAAACGAGATTTGCCTCGTAATCGCTGTGCTTTCGATCGGCCAATCGGGTTGTATTGTGTGGGGAAGCACTCATGTCTGCTGCGATTCCTCGTAAGTTTAGAGACAATATTTGAATGGGGCGTGTAATTGCTACAGCCAAGGGGTTGGAAACTCTTAGAGCTATAATTATTATGTTACCCAGTATATCAAAATATATGTTAGTATACTTATTATTTCCTTTACATATTTCCAGTATACTTACCAATATACTGAGAGTATCTTAATATACTAAACGTTTATTGCTTTTCGGTTAGTATACTAACAAGTATACTGGAATATCGTTAGTATACTCAGTATTCCTAAGTAATATTAGAGTTTCCAGCCCCTTGGCTACAGCATGCCATGAAGAGGGCATCAATAAAACAGTTGGATGACTAATATTGGACCAAAGGCGGGGCGTAACACCATACTGGTGTGATAAAGAAAGTGTCAGTGATGCCGTTTTCTTGGATCTGTGAAGGACAGTGTTGCTAGTTGTGTAGAGTTAGTTTGTTGAGAACATTACTTTATATTTTGTTATCACTAAAATTAATGCCACGAGGTGTGACGAACATTTGATATTATTGCGTAAACAGATTTATCTACAAATCAAAAGCCTAGATTTACCGTCTTGTCGCCTGATAAAAAAAAAATATCGATCTAATCTAGGGATGTATCAGAAGATTATGATAAAAGTAATTCGAACCTGCAAGCATAACTAATAGTTCTGTTTAAATTATATTTAAATTAGAAATTCAAATCGTGCTTGAGACAAATTCCGTTCTATTTCCCTCAAACTGGATAAGATTACACTCGACCGTAACCGGTCTGCCCGAGGGATTCCCTCCGGTCACGACTTGTCGGTGTCGCTACTGGCTGCGTTATCTCTCCAAATTGAGAGCGGTCTAAACTCTTAGGGAAAAAAGAATACTTGATTTACACAAGCCTTTATCGCGGCCGGATCTGCTGCCGAAAATGAATTAAAAATGGGCAAACACACTCCTTAATCTCCATAAGCTTTGCCCCCAGAAACACACCGCCACTGGAACTGGATCGAGATAAGACATTTGTATCGATCTAGGAGAGTTAATCCCGTAGGTCAGGTGGTAATTGTTTCATAATAGAGTTCTCCCAACCCATAGTCAGGTGTCAAGGTGTACAATAATCTTAAAAATAGTAAATTGTTCATCGATTGATTCGCGGAAAGCAGCGCGTCCCATCCGGTACGAGCTGAAAACGCAAGACTCCGATAACGAAGTGATAGAGGTATGAACTCACACTTTATAAAGCATCGCACGTCCCGCCCGTGTGGATCAATCGGACCGCGCACTGGACTCACAATCCAGAGGTCGCCGGTTCGAATCCCACGGCGGACGCTTTAAAAATTCTTTGTGTAAATATGGGTAGTCGGCGCCGTCGCTCCGTGCCATACTTTCATACACTTAGGAGCCCAGGGCGGCGAAGTCCTTGTAGATAAAAAGGAAGACACTAGTGGTTGGTACTAGCAATGGTGGCCGACAGCTATAAAGTCAACTTCGTTTTTACTCCAATGAAATTCCAATCATAAAAAGACCCGCGACGTAGGTATATCTCAGTAGGAGGTCACCTCGCGTGTCGCGCGCGCGCCAGTCAACCTAATTGTATGAATTGCATGAATATTGTTTGAACTTAGTGGAACGACTGACGGTGTGTCACCAAGAGTCGTCCCTTATCACTGCCAGGCGACAAGCAAAAGTGCGTTCGGCAGTTATGGACGGTATTATAATAATTGCTGGTCAAACATAGCTGTTATGTGTGTTTTTTTTATTTGCGTTGAAAAATCACTCGACAACAGGTCCTTGAGGGCTGTTAAACAGTGAGACGGTACTTTTGACAAGTCTTGTTCAAAACAACATAAAAAAAGATAATAATTTACCTCTCAACTTAGACTTTTGTTATATAGGGGAAATATACCCATTTTAATCACTCTAAGCCGTTCGACCAATTCTCATCACTTTTACCGTTTTCCGCTATTAAATCAACATTTTGAGATGTATCAACAATGGAGAGTTGCTTGCTCACTTTTATTTGAGCTATTTATTACTTTGGAACAGTCAAAAACACTTTATGAAAGCTGTAATTCGTGATCAAAGTGCTGATAGGCCGATAATAAAAATAGGCTGAAAAAGGGTATGGTTCCCCTAAATGACTTTTTAAGGAAATGTAAATTTAAGCACTTTTTAGGATGGCCAAAAATTTAAAGAACGTTTGTGCTGAGACAGTATTAACTTCAGTTAAGTGATTGAAGTAACAAACTTAATCCTCTAAGACTATATAAATAAAAAAAAACTACAAAATATTTATAATTATTTTCGGTTCCTATTTTTTTATTATTGAAAAAATAATAATTTCTTAATTTTTTTTTAGATTTATTCATTTTTTATTTTTTATTGTGTTTTTTGATATTTTGAAATTGCTGTTTCTTAATTTTTTTATTCTTTGTAGAAATTTTCCGACGTATACAAGAGCTATTCTGCCGCTCTAATCGTGTCCGTCCCATATGTAAAAACAGCAAGCCGAGAAAAACGCAAGACAAACTTGTCCCGCCCATAAGGTTACGTGTATGAATTTCTCGAAAAAGTGAATTTTCTACTGTTTTCAAGAATAAACTACTAAATTTTATTGGGTTTTCTGATAGTTCAGATGATTTTGAACCAGACTACATCATTAACTCAAAATTGACGAAATTACATATGGGACGGACTTGATTTGAGCGGCAGTATTAGAGTATGACAAACAAACATTCAAACTCGCAAACAAAGTAAAATGTATGCAGACTGACGTTTCTGCAAACAAATGCAGACAAACAAACAAAGTATGCAAACTGTCAGAAAGTGCGAGTTTTTTTGTTTGATTGTCATAGTCTAATACCTCCTTAACACATTCACATCAACACCACAACCAAAGAGTTTTTTGTAGTTTTGAGATTTTTAATTTTTTGAATCTTTAAATTTAATATTTTTGAAATTTCAGATTTTTTTCTATATTTTTTTAAATTTTACGATTTTGAGAAAATTTTAAAAGTTTAGAATTTAAGATGTTTTTAAATTTTGATTGAAATGTTGCAATTGTTTTGAAATTAATATTAAAAATTATGATAGTAATTTCTCGATCAACGATCGAGATTTCTCGATGGTAAAATCTCGATCGTAATTGTTCGTTGATAAGTCGTAATTTGTCGATGACAGATCTAAATCATACTATCGGAAAATCTAGATCGAGTCGAGTCGAGAAATGACGATTTAGTGCAATAATCACCACGTAGAACTCCAAAATTTAAAAAAAGTCTTGGGATTGATTAAAAAAATCAGGTTCAACTTTGGCCGTGTTTTCAACTTATTTCCCATTCTTATTATGTAAAAACAAGAACAGTCCAGCCTCGATTATCCGAAGTTCGATCATACGAAGGTTTGTATGGAATTTCGGATAAGTGTTTCTTACTTTTAATTTTTTTTTTCTAACTTTAAACATAAAATTCGAGTTCTGCGACACCATTTTAGTCAAATTTGAAAAGTTGATTGCCTTTTGTTAAACAAATTAAATTATAAAATAACTTTTTTATTACTTCATCACCGCCATTTTTGCCGCCATCTAAGGTTTAAAAAATCTTAATTACTTTAGCTCAACAATTAAAAATAAGACAATGAACATAACATTTTTTTCGTTATTTGATTATCCGAAGTGAAATTTCTCCGAGGCCTTCGGATAATCGAGTCTGGACTGTATACAGTATTTTTTGACTCGTCTCACTTGGTTGCAACTTAAAAGCCTAGGGAGCGTTCTTTTATTACGTAACGCAAAACTGTGGATTTTTAGACCCCCTTCCCCCCCCCCCCCTCGTAACAAAATTTCCATACAAATTTTTAAAAAATTGTATGGAGCATAACACGGCCTCCGACCGCCCCTCCCCCTCAACTGCGTTACGTAATAAAAGAACGCTCCCCTATTGTTTAATTCTAAATATAAAAAAAAAATTTAGAAACAAGCAAAAAAATCTTTATAAAAATACGGGATAGTTATAAAAAAAAACGGCAAATAGACTAAAAATGACGATAAAAGTAGCAACATTTGAAAAGGGCGTTACGACATTGCTCTTAGGGCCTTTCATTACACGCTTTTGAATGGAACGAAAGGCCGTAAGAGCAGTTTCGTACCGCCCCTGCCAAATATTGCTTCAGATTTTTTTTAAACGATCAGTGACACACAAGAAAACATGCACAAACACTAAATGCATGCACATTAGGGTGACAAGAAAAAAAAAATGAAATTTTGGAAAATATTAAGAGCCTTGGCTTGATTCTTCAGGTAAAAATAAGTAACCGTGCCAATTTTGAGCCAAATCGCTTAAGGGTTAAGGGACGCTTTTTAACGTTGAAGTTTGTATGGGAAAATCTAAATTCCACCAAAAAATGGCGTTAAATCTGGCTGATCATTGTCAAGTGTGAGATTCTTGAGTAAAATTTTATGACTAACAACTTTGTGGAAGACCGCAAAACGATCCGAGTTTACCCTGACCAGTTATTAACGATTTGAAGAAGACGTTTTTGTATGAAATGATTTTTTTCATCATAAAAAGCGACCCTTAACCGATTTCGCTCAAAATTTTCACAGTTACTTATTTTTTGTCTAAGGAATCGAATCAGAGGGTATCCCTGACGTCTATTTTTTTTAAATTGTCACCCTAATGCACATCGAAGGGACAAGATGCTGCCGCTGAACACATTAAAAATACTATAATTGAATGCAGAAAAACATTAAACAAGAGAAGTAAAGTTTTTTTTGTCAAACAAAAGTTGCTCGACATTACCTTCTAAACACGAGGAAAATAAAAAAAAATCGAATTAAAATTTAGCAAATTTTTAGGTCCGCCTACCAGCGATATCTATCTCCATTCTACAAGTTTCCATCTTCCAAAAGTGAAAAATTGCTTTGTGGACTACTTGAACTTTCAGATACAAGTCGTATCGCTTTCCACCCTTCGACAAAGTTATAGAGCATTTTTTGGCAATGTTTGCACTTTATGCACGCTCTTGCTGTAACAACTAGTAATAAGTTTATTTCCCTTGACATCTTTTTTATAAATTCTATAAAAACTTCTCCTTTAAGTATCAATGGGTTAATGTTGCCCGATTTTGCTCAACCTTGAAAACAATTTTCGGTTTGTGAAGGGAGGTTTGATATATTTTCTTATATTTATGCGAAGAAACGGAGAAAACTTTATGGCTGTCGGCCACTATTGCTAGTACCAACCAGCAGCCTCTGGATTGAGAGTCAAGCGCGCGGTCCGATTGATCCACACGGGCGGGACGTGGCCCTCCCTAAAAAATCCAAGCAAACATTGTTATTTTAAGAAAATAAACAAATGCTACTATAAATCCGTAACAGAAATACAATATCAGACTTCAAATGTGTTTAAAAAAACCAAAAAATCATTTCTAGAGTTTTTTTTAAGGTCCTATAAGCTATGGTGTTTCATATATTTATAGGACCTTTCAAAAAAAAAACTCTAGATTTCTATAGCGTCTTTCCCAGCGAGCGCAAGAGACATTGACATTGTCCCACACTGCTGCTGCCTGCATCCCCAAGATAACGACCAAGCGATAAGGCGCCTGGTTTCTATTTGACCAATGCGCTCCTCCGATTACAATTTAATTGTCTCTAGCCACCTAGGATATAACATCTGCTCTGCTTTCTCCTTCTCCTTCCAGACTGCACCGCCGCTAGCATCCAACCACCATGGGTTCGCTGTTCCGCAGCGAGGAGATGACCCTGTGTCAGCTCTTCCTCCAGAGTGAGGCCGCGTACGCGTGCGTTTCCGAGCTGGGCGAGCTCGGGCTGGTCCAGTTCCGGGATGTGAGTGACACACTTGGCGACTTGGAGTTTTGGACTGAGTTTTTGACTGTTTTGTTTTCAGCTCAACCCCGACGTGAACGCGTTCCAGCGCAAGTTCGTGAACGAGGTGCGTCGCTGTGATGAAATGGAACGCAAGCTGCGCTACCTGGAGAAGGAGATCAAGAAGGACGGGATTCCGATGCTGGACACCGGGGAGAGTCCCGAGGCGCCGCAGCCCCGCGAGATGATCGATCTGGAGGCGACGTTCGAGAAGTTGGAGAACGAGCTGCGCGAGGTCAACCAGAACGCGGAGGCGTTGAAGCGCAACTTCCTCGAGCTGACGGAGTTGAAGCACATTCTGCGTAAGACTCAGGTCTTCTTTGATGAGGTAAGACCGCGTTGTTCCGGGTTTTGAGCCCGCTTTGTGTCTGTACATAATTGACCCTGCTCCCCCTTCGTGTGGACTCCCCTGTCGTTAGCGTTTCCCCAAATTTCCCTTTCTCCCAATTCTCTATCACCCACAAGATCATTCCGTTTGAGGTTTTTAATTCGTTTCTGTTGAGTTTTGTTCTCCCCCTTCAACATCACAGTTTTCTTTATAATTTCTTGTCTCATAAATCGAAAGGTACAACCATTATTTAAATAACTTGAAATCGCGAAAACGTTGATGTGGATAACACATCCAAATTCGACATTTCTTTTTCCCAGGACATGTTAGATTGCATGCTGTTTATTAAACTTTTATGTTCGCAAACGGACAGCTGTTTTCTGCCTTGGCGCAAAGCCTTGTACAAAAAAAAAAAGAAATTTAATTGAAAATAAGGCTAGAGGACAGTTTCCAACAAAACACACTTAATACTAACACTCTTCTTAACACCACTAACAATAATCACGCTGTGACCTGCTTCATACACTGTTTATAATAACCATCACAATATATACTTACTGTTAATCAATAATAGTCTAACCAACAAACAAAAATAACTCCAACTAACCTGCTGCTGCCTGCTGATTGTAACGAAGAAACAAAAAATCCTGTTTGCATGTGGCCAAAGTGTTTAGAAAGCAACACAAAACCGAGCACCGACCACACTAACTCTAGCCTTAACTCCTAACAATACAATAGTAAGCCAAGTTCCGGGAGTCGGTGCGAATTGCATCTGTACAAAAAAAAAGGTAACGAACAAAGTTGTGATAAGTTGGTGGCGCGTGGCGTCATCTCGCCCCATTCATCATTCATTGACACCTCGCTGCTGTACCTAAATCATAGCGTTTTATGTTGCCGTTCGGCGTTGTTTGCCTTACACATTTACGTTAACTTTTTGTTGTGAGCCGACAAACGAATGCCGGTTTTGTTGTATATTTTGTACATTTGAACGCTTTCGTTGTTCCTGTTATCATTTATAATGAAATCAAAGTATTCATCACAATGGAAAGCAGTTGTTTCACTAAACAAAACTGAGGATTCAGTGTGTATAACTGTTCAATAGGGTGATCCAAATCCAATTTTGAGCTCATTCTGACCACGGGAACCCCTCCTCCCTAATCACTTGAAGTTTGTATGGGAATTTCGAGCTTATAAGATAATTTTACATAGAAACTTAAAATATGACAAAAATTTTATATTTTAACACTTTGGCTCAATTCTGAAAGCAGATTCTTATCAGCGGGCAAAATTACTTGGAAAATGTAATTTGATGCCTCATTTGATGTCAAAATGTACATGATGCCTTTTAAAATGTTGCGTCATGTCAAAATGTAGATCTTGGAGGGATAGGAAGGGAATTAAAGAGGATAGGAAAGGAATTAAGGGATCGTGCATAAACCCCGTGGCCTCCAAATTTCAAATGCCTTTTTCTCCCTACAAAATGTGAACTTTTGGCATGGAACGTGTTTTTTTTGAAAAAAAAAATATAAAGAGGAAAAAATGTAAAAAAAGGTATGCTTTTAATGGAGATGATAAAGTGTTTCATTTTTAATACCCAGAAACACTTATTATAAAACGATTTCTTTTTCCAAATCAATAATTTTTCATCCAAAACTTGCATACAAGTTGCTTTAGAGGGGAGTGGCTAATCTTACCACATTGATAATTTATTTGGAAATATTTTATGAGCCAATTAAAAAAAAAAGTTACAGTACAGACTCGATTATCCAAAGGCCTTGGAGACACCGTAGTTGTATTGTTAATTTGATTTTGGTTAAACGCGGTGGATTTTCTTGAAATAATTCGTTTGCGTCGAACTGTCAAAAATTGATCGCGGTGGATACTTTTCTACCACAGTTTTTTTTTTTGTAATCAATGTGGTAGATGCTTTGGTGGATTTTTGACAGTTTGAATTATTTCGCGAAAATCCACCGTGGTTAACCAAAATCAAACTAACAATACAACTTGTATTTTCCAAATTTCGAGTCAACAGAGATGCATTGTTAATTTGATTTTGGTTAACCGCGGTAAATTTTCTTGAAATAATTCGTTGCCGTACTTTTCTACCACCGTTTTTTGTGTGATCAAAGTGGTAAATGCTTTGGTGGATTTGGGACAGTTCGAAATATTTCAAGAAAATTTACCGCGGTTAACCAAAATCAAATTAACAATGCAACTCAGGTAACCATTCAGAAAACCCCGCAGTGTTAGAAGCCACCGTCAGTGGGGGTGACTATGGGTCAAAAAACGATACACCTCTCGTAATTTCTAAATAAGGCTGGTACAAATTTTATTTAAATTTGGCCGGAAAAATCAGGGGGCATAAACTTCAAAATTTCAATGGAAATTTAAGTGCAATCAGCTCAAATCAATTTAAAATGCATTCCCCTGTGTTTAGAATTTTGCCGAAAAAAAAAAGTGACCAGAAAGGTTTTCACCGTTTTACCGTTGTACAAAAGAAATTTACGTAGAGCTTTAGTGCCCATGTTCGCATAAATGTCCCATATGCGAAAACAGCAAGCTGAGAAAAACGCATTTTAAGTTTGTCCCACATATTAAAGGCTACGTGTTAAGTTTTCGCGAAAAAAACTGGATTTTCTCCTGATTTCTAGAACAAAGTACTGGATGTTGCAGGCTTTTCTGAAAGAGCTCACGATTTTGAACCAAACTGCATCAATAACTCAAAAGCGATGAAAATGCATATGGGACATTTATGCGATCAGGGGCAGTTTAGGACCCAATTGGTTTATTATTTCTGTTAATAACTCTGCATGCTTTTCAATACTCGCTTTAGCTTTTTATAACGCTTCGCTATGATAACCCACACACACAAAAATACACGCGTCAAACCAAACTAACGTTCGTATACCATTACACTTTGTCTCTTAACATGGGAAAGCAGTCTTCCGGTAGAATTGCCTTCTTGAACTTAGCCTCTTTTCGAGTCTTCTTTCTTCAGTTCCATAAAATCAAACAAGTAACTAATCAAATCGTTCGTTTTCGGTTGGCTACCGATTTTCGGGCGACTTTTTCCTTTTTCTTTTAATTTTTCTTTTCGCTTTATTCGGTTGTGTTGTTGCAATTTAAATTTAAAAATAAACAAAACACTACTGGTAAACACACGCAAACAAAACAAAACGAAACAATCAAGCAACAGGCAGTGCCCGCAAGCAATGTCGTACCTAATAAGTCAAGAAACCGCTTTCATCAGATGGCGGATTCGCACAGGGAAGAGGAACAGGTTAATCTACTCGGTGACGAGGGCATTCGAGCCGGTGGTGCCGGGGCACAGGGACAGAACCTAAAACTTGGGTAAATATGAACACTTTAATTTTACACTCTTACCCTCTCTTTCTCTGTCTGTTACGTTTTTTTTCTTTCTATTTGTGTAAACCCTTAACCATTCACCAAATAAACAAAGCAAAAATTGTTGGCAACTTTGTTGGTTACTGAAAATAAGCATCTAAAATGGAGCAGGTTCTGATTTATGTAACTCTAATAATGAAATGTTTCACTATTGTTTCGTTCACACTTTATCATTTCGTTTCCTTTGTTGTGTACCCACCCGTGATGCCACAGACAACCGGACGTCAAACAGCTGGCCCGCAAAAGTTTCATCTCTGTGCGTTGTCTGTGCACCCTTCCCCAAGCCCCGTTTCTGTGAATTTTGCAAATATTTTTTTAATCGAGTGCTTTTAAACCGACACCGTCAAAATGACGTTTTTCCCCCCGTTTTTCGTTTTCCACGCGAAAGTCGATTTATATTTCAATGCTGTTTTTCCTACCTATCCTACCGAAGAAACGCTACGAGCGCTTTCCGGACTTCAACTCGAACTACAGCCGTCAGCTAAGGCAAGCCTCACCAACGCCGCTAGGCTAAACCATACGAAACCGGTTTGAGTTTGAGTTCTTGTCGTGGCGCTAACTCGAGTTTAAGTGTTTTTTCGTTGTTTTTATGTCTCCCAAAGTGGAAACAGCTGGCTGGTTTTGTTTTTCTTTAAAAATGCACTTACACTCAAGAAAAGCTTGCGTGAGGTATTTGTGTTTGCACCATTTTTTTTTTCTTTGGATGTATTTATGTTTAAATTTCATTATTGTTCATTTTCATACTCATTAAAATCACTCAAAAATTTCAAAACTCAAGCGCTTTAGAGAATCAAGATTGCGATTGTTCTCTGCATCACTCTCACTCTCTCACCTATACATTCACAAACTTACGTTGCTCGACCGTCCTGTTGCTTCCATGCGATGTTGCATACAATATCGCACGAGGAGTTGGACGGTACCAAAGGGGCTATCCGTAATTTTTCAAAGATTTTGTTTTTTTTTAAGAATTAAAAAAAATGTTTATTCATTTTATCATGTATATTTTTTCATCAGTTTACGGCACATTTTGATGTTATGTTTTACAATCGCACCCTAATATTATTAATGTTTGCATGTAGCACTCGTTGTCGACACATTTTTGTTTAAATTGGTTTGATACGTAAGTTTACAAACCACTTTTCCTAACCTGTGATGGATTGTGGACACAACTAACCGAGTTAACCAAACTAACATACACCATCAAGTAAACGGTTTGGCTCAAAATTTAACCAATCGATTTATACACATTTTTTAAATAATGGTATGTATTTTGCGCCGCGCATTCTCGTCAACTGTTCAATTTTATTTATTTATCCATTTCCGTTACCGCTCATAAAGTATCTCTTCTCTAGTTCACCTGTCAATCTAAAAGAGCCTCATTCCTTTACCACACACACACCTTAAAAATTGGCCGTAGATTCTTGTTCCCCTTGTTGTCGCTGCCGGAGATTCGTTCTTCTCTTCGTTGCCGTCCCTAAAACAAAAATCTCTCCTAAATGTGCCTGTTTTTTAAACGTTTTTTGACTCCATGTCCTAATTTTTCTGTTCTATACAAACAACACATTCGAAAAAAAATGAAACATAATCCATCGACCAAAAACACCCAAACACACAATACAAACAACTCGCGCGAGCAGCAAGAAGGTGGCATGCACACCACCGAATCGATGACCCGAGCGTTGATCACCGACGAATCACGCACCGGCAAAGCGATGGGCCCTGTACAATTGGGGTAGGTTTTGTTAGTTCTGTACCCTTGTTTTAATTTGATCCCTCAGTTTTTCAAATCTTCTGCGTATTTTTTTCTTTTTTTTTACCTTTCTGTATTTTCTTGGCGCTTGATTGCTAATTTATTGGCTTACAGGACTCGTAGTAATGAAATTAACTGTGATGCTGAAATGTTTCAAGTTGTGTGCAAGTTGCTGCATAGATCATGAAATATTTCTACAGTTTGTAACATTGCTACTAAGTCACCTTAAGCAATAAATTAACAGAGATCATCGCCTTTTCCATCTTTTCTCTCTTAAACTTTATCAGTGAAATTATTCAACTCGCAATTAACCGAATTGCTTTTGCTGATAATTGTTTTCTATCTATCTTTCTCTCTCTAACACATCTTCTTTATTTCTGCTCTCACACCACATAACCTCTCTCTTTCGTTTTATTATACCGCTATTCAAAAAATACCCTTATAAGAGGAAAAAAAAACCTTTCCATTAACAAACCACTAATTTTCAACTGCAGTTTTCTGGAAAAGTCACAAGAACCAGAAGAGTACCTCCCATGGTCAGTAGCGAAAACCCGATACTAAACAAGTACTAATTTCAACATTCCCATGCTTGTTTTCCGAGCAACAAAAAAGATAAAAATCACACATTTTCGAACCGTTCCACACATTTCGTTGTCTGTTCTGTTTTTGTTTCGAAACTGCGTCTTGAATTACAAAAAGTTTACATTGTTCACCTTCAATACCATTTTTGTACCACGTGCTTCATAGATTGTCTAGTTCTTTTAGTTTGTAGTGTAATTTTTTGCTATTAGTTAGTCTCTCAAAGCCAGAGTGCCGCTTTCCATTCACCACACATTTTTTTTAAATCACATTTTTGTGTTTTCGTTGCTCTCGACAAAAAAAACTTCCACTACCCTGCTTGGTTTGACCCGTTCTGTGATGCGAGTTTGGAGTGATTTGGAGCAAACTTTTATGTTTCAGTTTTAGTTGTCATTCACTCTTGTTTCTCAGTGTTACGTTTTTCTTAACTCTCTCTCTCTCTTTCTCGTAATAATGGATTACAGTCAAGGAAGCTTGGTAAAAAGTGCATTTTTTCGGAAAATTATTCCCGGCTAGCCCGGGAGAAAATTACCTCAAAACAGATGAAGCAACTGTATCGGCGATAAAAACCCTTTTAATTTGAATTCTTTTTGATTTTGATCATTATTATATTTACATAAATCATCTAACAGTTCCATTTAGCAATGCGCAAACAAACAAACAAAAATGAGATGAATGAACAAATTTCAGAACTGTTAACCTCACAAGCTTGCTTACAATATACTTATAGAGTTGGCCTGAAAATTGTTCGCTGCTAATACTGCAACTCCAATAGATTTTTAATCAGAGTCTTTCCCACAATTAAAACTTTAAAAAGCCGAACCATTTCCGTGAAACTAATCGCGTTCTGTTTTCACCTGTGCCGTCCAAAAACAAAAATTATATAATGCAGCTTTGTGGCCGGAGTCATCCTGCGCGAGCGCCTGCCCGCGTTCGAGCGGATGCTGTGGCGTGCGTGCCGCGGAAACGTGTTCCTCCGCCAGGCCGTGATCGATTCCGCACTGGAGGATCCTTCGAATGTGAGTATTGGTCTGGGCGAACCTCTGCTGCCATTCTACAAAAAGTTGTTCCATATTAGAAAACCTGAAACAGACAATTCTATGGTTTTTTTTTTGTTTTTGTCCATCGATTTCTTATGTCCAAATAAGCCATTTTGTATCATTAATTTATCCATACAAGCTTTCGAGCTTTCCATACATAATTACCATGAAAAAGTTCGAAAGTTCGTATCCTTGAGAAGAGATTTTCTGCTCGTTTTGATAACCTCGGCAAAGTTGTAGGCTTTTCAGATAAGGTAATTAGACGGAAAATAAGCCCTTTTTTATTTGACTTGATGATTTATATTTTTTTAAATGTATATCCACGTCCATCCCTGAGAAAATATTTTCAAAATGGTAAAAAAATATCTACAGCTTTTTTTTTAACATATTTGATCCGACCTTTGGTGAAAAATCCGTGTACTCATATTTTTAAAGATCATAACGTCAGTATGCTTTCGGGACCGTGGTGTAGGGGTAAGCGTGATTGCCTCTCACCCAGTCGGCCTGGGTTCGATCCCAGAAGGTCCCGGTGGCAAATTTTGAGACGAGATTTGTCTGATCACGCCTTCCGTCGGACATGGAAGTAAATATTGGCCCCGGTCTAACCTAGAGGTCAGGTCGATAGCTCAGTCAAGGTGTAGGAGTCGTCTCCCTGGGTCCTGCCTCGGTGGAGTCGCTGGTTGGCAGTTGGACTCACAATCCAAAGGTCGTCAGTTCGAATCGGGGTGGATGGAAGCAAAGGTTTAAAAAGAGTTTTGCAATTGCCTCAACAATCAAGCCTTCGAACACTTAGTTTCGAGTAGGAATCTCGCAATCGAGAACGCCAAGGCAATGCTGTAGAGCGAATAATTTGATTTTTTTTAACGTCAGTATGCCGGGGAAAATTCGGAAATTTGGCAAAAGTCTAACAAAAACGGTAGAAAGTCTAGAAGTTGTGATAAGAAGCTAAATCACAACTGCTAGACTAGAGGCGGAAAAAGTAGGGAATGTATTATAAACTACAGATTTTTTTAAGATTTTTTGCTATGGACTACCGGATAAGAGTAAAGACCCTAAATAGGGAGACTGGTTTAAGCTGGCTAAATCGATCTGGCAACGTATGTTTTGAGCTTGGCAACACTGATAAGTTTTGCTGGGCGTAAAGGCAAATGCTCGTTTGGATACGTCAAACTCGTGTCTGTTTGGGTACGTCAAATTTACTTCGACCAGTCTCCCTATTAAGGATCTCTAGATAAAAGTAGTAGAATTGACAAATCGCTCATAATAAATACGTTGTTGAAAAAATCTAAAACTCATATTATATAGCTGTTCCATTTAAAAATATATTATATTTAACTCTTCTTCGGCACTTATGTTACTTTTTAGGTTCAGGTTTAGGTTGTTGTTCACTTCAAATACATTTATTTTTATTTTTGCTAAAAAAAAGCAACAAAAAAATGAATTTGAAAACCTAAATTATGAACATAGTTTTCATTGGAACATAGAACAAATTTTGAAACGATAAAAAAAATCAAAACTCGGTATCTCAACACTGATTGTTAATTTTTTAAATAAATTTGGAGTAAAATATTATTATTTAATAATCTTTCGCAAAGTTAAATTTTTATGCCTTTGGTTATTTCGAAAGCTCTTGATGAAGTAACGGAAAATACGTTTTAAGAATTTTGTGATTATTATATTGCAATAGGAATAAATAAAATCAAGTTATATAAAGTATTGTTATTTATACCATTGCCATCCAATGCCTTTCTTATAAAGGCAAATGGAAGGACAAGCACTTCGTACAAATTTTTTTTTGCGTTAATTTAATTTTGATTTGTTTTAACAGGTGAATACGTGCGTCTTAAGTGATTTGAAATATTTTGTGCTTAAAAGTTTCATAATGAATCTTTAAAGCTGATATTTTACTAGGCTATTATTTTGTAAAAGGCTGCAATGTTTAACTTCAGGACTTTAATGATTTTGAAAACCTGTTTTACCAAAAACCTCAATAGTTTGATAGAAATTTAATAAGGATATTTTGTTCATTTGTTGATATTGATTGACTAGTAATAAACGCATTTTGACAATTCACAATCTTTAGAAATATTTATCGGATAAAGTCGGTAATCAGAGCATGAGATTCGAGTGGCCTCCCTGTTACGTACAACGTACGAAGGTATCAAATCAATCAGAAAATCCCTCCTCAAGATACTAAAGTTTTTTTTTAACGTTTTCATAGTTCTGCATGGCTGTATTCTGTATTCACAGTTGCTTATTTGGGCATATAGAATCGATGGATAAAATTTGTTCTTCTATTTTCTGAAAGTAAACATCAGCTTAAACATAAAAATAAGAAATACTCATAACAGTTTTTTTTTAAATACATGGGACAACTATGCATAGAACGGCAGTTCAAAATAAAGAAATGATTGCTAACATCACTAGTACAAAGAAACGAACTTGTGTAAAAGTAACATTGTATCATAGAGTTATCTACGTGCGCATGTATTGCGTGTACGTACACGTAACAGATTGATGATAAATTTTGTACCGTCCAGCAAAACAAATGGCGTGCTAGTGTGCTTGAGAGCGGGCTTATACGCACAGCTTGTGTGCAACATTTCATATGCAAGTTGCATGTAAATACCAGTTCGTTTCATTTGGACTAGTGACATTGAATTGAAATAAGGAAAAGCGCTCTAATCATTCAACGTTCAACAATTCCGCAGGGCGACAAGGTGTACAAGTCGGTGTTCATCATCTTCTTCCAAGGTGACCAGCTGAAGACACGCGTCAAGAAGATCTGCGAGGGCTTCCGCGCGACGCTGTACCCGTGCCCGGAGGCACCGACCGACCGTCGCGAGATGGCCATGGGCGTGATGACCCGCATCGAGGATCTGAACACGGTCCTCGGGCAGACGCAGGACCACCGTCACCGGGTGCTGGTTGCGGCCGCTAAGAACCTGAAGAATTGGTTCGTGAAGGTGCGCAAGATCAAGGCGATCTACCACACGCTGAACTTGTTCAACTTGGATGTGACGCAAAAGTGTCTGATTGCCGAGTGCTGGGTGCCGCTGTTGGACATTGAGACGATCCAGATTGCGCTGCGCCGGGGAACGGAACGTTCCGGGTCGTCGGTGCCGCCCATTTTGAACCGCATGGAAACGTTTGAAGATCCGCCGACATACAATCGGACCAACAAGTTTACCAACGCGTTCCAAGCGCTGATCAACGCGTACGGTGTGGCGAGCTATCGCGAGATGAATCCGGCGCCGTACACGATCATCACGTTTCCGTTCTTGTTCGCGGTCATGTTTGGCGATTTGGGTCACGGTGCGATCATGGCGCTGTTTGGACTGTGGATGGTGCTGAAGGAAAAGCCGCTGGCGGCCAAGAAGACCGACAACGAGATCTGGAACATCTTCTTCGGCGGACGTTACATCATATTCTTGATGGGTGTTTTCTCGATGTACACTGGCTTTGTGTACAATGACATATTCTCCAAGTCGCTGAACGTGTTCGGATCTACGTGGAGCATCAACTACAACACGTCGACCGTGATGACCAACAAGGCACTGCAGTTGGACCCCGCCTCCGACTACGACGGAACGCCCTACCCGATTGGGTTGGATCCGGTTTGGCAGGTCTCGGACAACAAGATCATCTTCCTGAACGCGTACAAGATGAAGATTTCGATCATCTTCGGTGTGGTTCACATGTTGTTCGGTGTCTTCGTTGGACTGTTCAACCATCGTTACTTCAAGAACAAGCTGGCCATCTACTGCGAATTCATCCCCCAAGTCATCTTCCTCGTGTTCCTGTTCTCCTACATGACAATCCTGATGTTCATCAAGTGGGTCAAGTACTCGGCCACCAACGAAGAACCCCGCTTCCAACCCGGTTGCGCCCCGTCCATTCTGATTACCTTCATTAACATGGTCCTCTTCAAATCGGTTGAGCAAACCGGAGAGTGCAGTCCGTTCATGTTTGCCGGCCAGCAGGGCTTGCAGAAATTCCTGGTCATTATTGCGCTGATCTGCGTGCCATGGATGTTGCTGGCCAAGCCGATCATGATCATGCGTAGCCGCAAGGAAGCCGCCCATCAACCGATCGCCCCGTACAGCAACGAGAACGGCGATGCCGAGGGCGCCCTGAACCCGAACAACGCCGCTGGTGCACCGGCCGCCCAACAGGGTGGCGGCGCTGGCCACGGACATGACAACGAGGAAATGTCCGAGATCTTTATCCACCAGGGCATCCACACCATCGAGTACGTGCTGGGATCGGTTTCGCACACTGCCTCGTACCTGCGTTTGTGGGCTCTGTCGCTGGCTCACGCCCGTAAGTAGTCTCAAAAATTCCCTTCAAAAAGATGTAAATTTCTCTAAAGACTACTGCCCTTGCCTTCAACAGAGCTCGCCGAAGTGCTGTGGAACATGGTGCTGAAGAACGGTCTCTCGCAGGGCGGCTGGATCGGCGGCATCGCTCTGTGGGCCATCTTCGGCTTCTGGGCCGTCCTGACCGTGGGCATTCTGGTTCTGATGGAGGGTCTGTCCGCCTTCCTGCACACCCTTCGTCTGCACTGGTAAGTTCAAATGGCCCGACAAAGTTATGCAGAGAAAACTTACAATGGCATTTTTACAGGGTCGAGTTCCAGAGCAAGTTCTACTCCGGTCTCGGGTACGCGTTCCAACCGTTCTCGTTCGAGCTCATGCTGGAGACCAGCTCGTCGTCAACGGAGGAATAAGTGCGGTGACAAGACATTACAAATGGAATGATTATATGGAAACGCATGCAACACTAAATGATGAAAAAAAAAATGCAAACCTTTCAACTCGAAATATAATACTTACATGAATATTAATGTTAAAATGAACAAGGCATGGAAACGCAGTTTGTCAGAAATGAAGAAAAGTAAATTATTTGTGTAAAGTTGTAGCAACATCAGCTACCATTGTATATGTCCTAAACATTGTTCTATCTCTCTTGTGTGTGTGTGTGTGTGCAACCATCCAAACGGGACCACGTGGCCACTTCTTACAAATTGAGTTGTTTCCATGTATTTTTGGATCTACATTCTATACATGCAAATAACTCGCATAGGCATTTGGAAGGTGTTAGCTCTGCCGAGCTTCGGTGACCCATTTCTACGCTGGCTAGCCGAGCGCGAGGTACTTCAGCTTTATCGACAAGCCCCGCCCTGAAGAACGTTTGTATCAATCGGATTCAAACGTTATTTAGTACTTCCGAACCCTTGTCAAATGGACAAGGACCCAGCGCGTATATAGTTGATAGTAACAGTATTCCTAATTCCAGTCATAGCTCACCAAGTGGTTAGCATTTTTGCTTACCAATTCAAAGGACGGGGGATCGAACCCCGACTCAAGCGACTTTGATTTTTCGTTCTAATTCAGTATTTCAAGTATTTCTAAGTCTTAAACTTTCTCGTTGGGAGCAGATGGGCATCAAACCCAGGACTATTCGCTTACAAAGCGAATATCGTAACCAGTCGGCCACGGCCGCTCCTTGGATGATAGGATTTCTCTCATATTCCGGAAGTGTCTCCAAGGGGCCACCAGTAACCGGTTCCAAATTGCCCAGGATGGGTCAGCAAATAATGGCATGACCGTAGATTGACTTATCTTTCAATTTCATGAAGTTTGATATGTCGGATGATAGGATTTCTCTCATATTCCGGGAGTGTCCCCAAAGGGGCTACCGGTAGCCGGTTCCAAATTGGCCAGGATGGGTCAGGGAACATTGGCATGACCGTAGATTGACATATCTTTCGATTTCATGAAGTTTGATATGTCGGATGATAGGATTTCTCTCATATTCCGGGAGTGTCCCCAAAGGGGCTACCGGTAGCCGGTTCCAAATTGGCCACAATGGGTCAGCGAACATTGGCATGACCGTAGATTGACATATCTTTCAATTTCATGAAGTTTGATATGTCGGATTATAGGGTTTCTCTCATATTCCGGGAGTGTCCCCAAAGGGGCTACCGGTAGCCGGTTCCAAATTGGCCACAATGGGTCAGCGAACATTGGCATGACCGTAGATTGACATATCTTTCAATTTCATGAAGTTTGATATGTCGGATGATAGGGTTTCTCTCATATTCCGGGAGTGTCCCCAAAGGGGCTACCGGTAGCCGGTTCCAAATTGGCCACAATGGGTCAGCGAACATTGGCATGACCGTAGATTGACATATCTTTCGATTTCATGAAGTTTGATATGTCGGATGATAGGATTTCTCTCATATTCCGGAAGTGTCTCCAAGGGGCCACCAGTAACCGGTTCCAAATTGGCCAGGATGGGTCAGCAAATAATGGCATGACCGTAGATTGACATATCTTTCAATTTCATGAAGTTTGATATGTCGGATGATAGGATTTCTCTCATATTCCGGGAGTGTCCCCAAAGGGGCTACCGGTAGCCGGTTCCAAATTGGCCAGGATGGGTCAGCGAACATTGGCATGACCGTAGATTGACATATCTTTCGATTTCATGAAGTTTGATATGTCGGATGATAGGATTTCTCTCATATTCCGGGAGTGTCCCCAAAGGGGCTACCGGTAGCCGGTTCCAAATTGGCCAGGATGGGTCAGCGAACATTGGCATGACCGTAGATTGACATATCTTTCAATTTCATGAAGTTTGATATGTCGGATGATAGGGTTTCTCTCATATTCCGGGAGTGTCCCCAAGGGCCCACCGGTAACCGGTTCCAGATTGGCCAGGATGGCTCAGCGATTAACGGCATTACCAAAGATGGATATATCTTTCAATTTCATGAAGTTTGATATGCGACATGATGGGTTTTCAACAAAAGAATCAAATTGGCCGTTCATCGGGTACCCGGGAACCGGTTCCAGGTTACCCGGAAGTGGCCACTAACATTCCAGAGTGGTTCTGGCAATCGTGTATTGTGTTTTTAGTAAGTTTTATGGATCAATTTCAACTATCAAGAGAGTATTGGTATCACATATACGTGAAAAACAGTAAAATATGAACTTTTCGGATGTTCCGGATTTCCAGAACCGGTAGGTCACCTGGCCCTGATATTAATATTTGTGGTCAAAGTACAGGTATATACCTGTCGAATGCAACCCGGAGCATCCTGATTGGTTTAAATTTGCTGGAGATACAGGTCGTCAAAGTTGGGGTCTCAAAAAGGCCTTCTTCGGTTGTAGCCGATTCCCGGTGGCCACAGTGACCAAATCCGGTATTCCGGGTCGGTTTCGAAAAGGGGACGTTCTAAGCTTTCATTTGTGACCAAAAGAGTAAACATTGTTCTATCTCTCTTGAAGTCTAAAAAACAAAAGATAATCGTAACCAAATATCTACATTACAGGTTGATAAACATAGCTTGAGCAGTTTGTATTCAATTGAAAAATCGTGTTACAAAAATTATTAATGTTCAAATACCATAAACAGGCAAAATAAATAGATGTAGGCTTTAGCACTTGGTAGCAGCAGCACAACCGAGGGCGTTTTCTTCTCTTATCCATCCGAAATTCCGTCTCATGGTCTAGTTGTATAGCTGTAGATGTTTTCTTTTGTTGTTCACTGTTCTTAGATATAATTTATCATGTGTTTTTTATTCCCACCTACGTTATTTAGTTTTTTTAACTCTTGTTTTTGCTTTCGTCACTAAGAAAAAAGAAGCTGTGGCGGTGTTTGAAATCGCTGATCCAGCCTTTGGGACAGCCGCCAACTAAGAAGTGTTTGGAGAACCACGAGGAGATGCTGAGACGGCGAGGCTTCTGAAAGAGTTCTTTGTACAGAGTGCGGAAGAGATACATGCAAAGATTCCACCAACGGCATTTACGACCGCCGATGACAGGAAAGACAGACCACAAGGAGTTGTTGAGTAAGTTTGAACCAATCACGATGAACAAACTGAAGGAAACGGTACGGTCACTTACGAATTGTGCTGGAGTTAAAAATGTCACGAAAGGGGTCGGGTCAATCGGCAGAAAACCGATCGGCAGAATGCCGAATGGCAGAATGCCAAATGGCAGAAAATCACATGGCAGAAAGGACAAATAGCAGAATAGGTCAAATGGCAGAATATTAAATGGCGGAAAAGGTCAATCAGCAGAAAATTAAAAGGCAGAAAATTAATTGGCAGAATAAGTCAAAGAGCCGAAAAATCAAAAGGCAGAAAAATCAAAAGGCAGAAAAATCAAAAAGCAGAAAAGTTAAATGGCAGAACGTTAATAAGCAGAAAAATTAATTGGCAGAAAATTAATTAGCAGAAAATTAAATGGCAGAAAGTTGATCAGCAGAAAAAATAAATAGCAGAAAATTAAATGGCAGAAAATTAAACGGCAGAATAGTTAGTTGGCAGAATAGTTAAATGGCAGAATAGTCAAATGGCAGAACAGCCAAATGGCAGAATAATCAAATGGCGGAATAATTAATTAGCAGAAGAGTTGAATGGCAGAATAGTTAAATGGCAGAATGTCAAATGGCAGAATAAATAATTCACAGGAGAGTTGAATGGCAGAATAGTCCAATGGCAGAACAGTCAAATGACAGAATAGTCAAACGGCAGAATAGTCCAATGGCAGAACAGTCAAATGGCAGAATAGTCAAACGGCAGAATAGTCAAATGGCAGAATTCACTTGATTTAATATTAATAGTACGTTCATTTGAAGTGCCGGTGCGGCACTGAGTGCCGCACTCGTCGGTGCCAGTTTTGATTCAATCGAACGTCATTTGTCAGTGTGCGTGGAACTCGCATGAAACTGAAAAAAATATCGAGTGCGGCACTAGAGTTTCAGTTCCAAGATGGCAGCGAAACTCGTGCGGAACTAGCGCGAGTTTTTCCAAAGAAACACTTTGCTTATATTGTAACTTCAGTGTTTATTCAACATAAACAGTTTATCAAACAGTTCATGCAATAAAAGTAATAATTTTTAATAAATTGTACTGTTTAACATTTAGAGTCTTTTGAATAGGTCCTTTAAACATATGAAACACAATAGCTTATAGGACCTTTTTTAAAAAAAAAACTATGAACCGATGGAGGTTATGTTACACATGACCAGTCTGCCCAAGAACTATGCAAGAAGCATGTTGAAATGGTGGCAAATTTTCGATTCGGACAGTGCATGTGTTTAAATGGGGAGAAAGACCGCAATGTAGTACCGCCCCTTTCAAATGTTGCTCCAGCCAGCCCAGTCACGAAATATTCTAGCAGAGCTGGTTCTGCTAAAACCCTGCTAGAACGGTGGAGCATTTCTGCTAGAAAGCTGTAAGAATTTCCAGCTTTGTTAGAACTGTGCTAGATCGTCGTAACTGGGAGATTTCTACCACTTGAAGCAGTGTATGCACTTGGTAAGAAACCAGTCAAGGAAAATTTCAAATGGGCAACAACAGCAGCGAAAGCAAGCCAGAGATGGTGTAGAAAACCCCCCAAAAAATCGCTTCGTTGTTCTGCTGTTCGTAAAAATGTTTTTTGACTCCTTTCCCTTTCGAGCTGCGTACTGGCCCTGTGTCCTAAATAGTTCCTTAGTAACTTTTTAAAATGGCGTAACCATTAATGTAAACAAACAGTCTATCCCACTTGCTCTGGTGACAGTTATGGTTGTGTAAGAGTGAGATAGAGTTATCTACGTGCGAATGTATTGCGTGTTTGAACACGAAGGGTTTTTAGGTTAAAATTTGTACCCGCCAGCAAAAACAAAGTGTGCGTGAGATCGGGCTTAGATAGCTTAGATTTTGATTATACTATTTTCGAGTAGATCAATCGCCTGTAAAAACCAGGTGTTTACCACGTGCACCACCACAGCTGATTTTGACAGACGAATCATTCTACTCGATTTGCCTAAGTATGCGTGTCAATTTTGTTACGAACTAACACACTCTCGCGCGTGAGAAAAACCGTGGAGATCTCTATCGAGAAATTAAAAAGAGAGATGTGAGCCGGTAACATGGAGTTAAACTTTCGCAGCTGCCATGGAAAACTTCACAGAAGCTTGACAGAAAGTTTAACTCCATGTTGCACTTTTAATTTCTCGATAGAGCTTTCTAAGCCCGATCTCACACACACTAGCGCACCATTTGTTTTGCTGGCTGGTACTACAAAATTTTTCGTGTACGTAGGGGAAGGTGGGGCAAGACGACCATATGGGGCAAATGGAACAATCGCTCGTACGGCCGTAACTTTTACAGTTGTGATTATTTCCAGTATGAGGAATTGTTGCTACACACAAAAAAATATTACGGTAATGACAAAAGTAACTTACTTAAGAATAAAAAAGTTGTTAAAATTTTCCACATTAAAAGTTTTTTTCTTGTTTTGAAAATGAAAACTTTTACTGCTGCAGTTTTTGAAAATCTCATTGCTCACTGATTTAAAAGTTTTCACTTTTAATTCGACTGTAAAATTTCTTTCATTTTGTCGTTCTCGTGTAACCGTGTTCGCCTAAGTCCAAAATGTAAACAAACGTTTTGGTGATTCCGGTGAGTGGAGGTCCACAACGACTATCAAAACCGAACGCGGACGCTGCCAGGACTTGGACGCGGAAACTTTCGAAAGAGGATGGTGCGGGCTCGGGTACGGGTGCGGAACAAGGTTGGGAGATTAGGGGAAAGTTGGTTTTCAAAAGGATAAGGCCATGGCTGCAGCTTCCGGCAGAACCTGCAGCTGTTTCACGACCGAAATGGGTAAGAAAGAAGCTTGGGTGTTTGGTGGCGTTTGAGATTATTTTGTTTGTTTTTGTAGGCACCGTTTATGTGGTTGCCGAAGATCGGAGGTCGGGATGTGGATTTGCACCGGTTGTATTCGGTGGTGGTGGCCCGGGGTGGGTAGACGAGATTGACGTTGAAGCAGATTTACATCCGCTTTTTGAACAAGTACGAAAAAGTTAATTTTCACGGTGAGGAGAAGGATCCGACGGAAGAGGGAAACGACGAGTAGCGGCATAATCGGAGGTGGTCAGCGCGGATGTTGCACTCGGTGCCGGCGGTTTACGACCATCAGCAGCATTATGTGCCAGAAGTGATGACGGGACAGTGTGGGATGTCCCGAGGGTCCGCAGTCCATTTCTCGTTGCGGGACGAGTATTACCTAAACATCCGGAAGAACAGTTTGCACTAGTTCTGGAAGGACCGTCTGTACGAAAGCCGCAGGTCCTGGAGCTGTCGTACTCAGATTACTTCCAGAGGTTGGAGCGAGATCCGACGAACCTGATCAAAAACATCTACCTGGAATACCGAAGAAGTTACAGGTGAGTATTGAGAATGTGTTCAGTGTCTAGCCAATTTCATTTACTTTAAAACTCTTTCAGCAACTCCCGCCCGCAAACGCTCATCTCGCAACGGCGCAGCTTCGGCCGGATGAACTTTGACGGCGAGTTGGCAATATCTGTATCATTCTCGAAGGAGGACGGAGTGATCGTGAACTATCCGTTGATGCGCTTCACTTCCTAGCCGGAAAACGTCGACTTCCCTTCCCGAATCAACAACCAATGGCCAACTCCTCCAAGCCTGTCCTGATGATGGCCGGCAACGAGACCACCCTGTTCTCTACATCGCTGTCGCGCTCCAAAATAAAGGCCGCGATGTTGCTCCCCAACGAAACATCCATCCGTAACCTGCTCAGCCTGGGGCCTTCGAACGTGACCGGTGGCGTACCGTAAGAATCGGTACAGCTTGGACGCGGAAGTTGGCCAACCATAAGCAGATCCGTTAAATACAAAAAAAAATCGAAAACATACTGTTTTAATATTAAAATATTGAAATAAAATCCATCACATTTTTTCAAAATCATTACTGCAGTATTAAATGTTGTTTATTCTTGCCATAAAAGGTTTCTTTTCCAATTAAAAGTTTAAAACTTTTACCGATACAACGATTTTGTTCCAGAAATGCATGGTACATCAAAAACTTTCCAACTTTTAAATTAAAAAGTTTGAACTTTCTACGAATATTCACCAACGCGAACTTTTAATCCAACGAACGATCTTTTTAAATTTAGAGTATTTTTTCTTTGTGTGTAGCAATACAATTAACTGATTCTACTAACACATAACCGCCAAAACGACGTAAACGCCAAGGGCCATAAGGTTTAATGAAGTTTTTTTCAAAACCATTGTTTTCTTATAATATTTGGATGGTACAAAATAAGGCTTAGGGTTCGTTTTATGGCTCATTTTATCAAAATGCTATTTTTCCTAGATCAGTAGTGTCCCTACCAATGACTTGCACCTATTATAAAGTATGATTTAACTTTTAGTTATTTTTGTTGAGAGCTTTTGAAAAATCTTGTTCATGTGGGGCAAGTGTACCATATGGATTTTTAGTATGGAAAAAAATACGAATTGTACTTAAGTACTTAAAAACTGATAAACAATTGTTAAAAAAAATTGTCCATGCAAAATATAATGATATTATGAAAATTTCCTTTTTTTCATCTAAGTAATATTTTTTTCGTAAAAACGATCAAATTTTTAGTAAAATATTATTATTTAATCTAAAAATGAAAGAAACGTTTCAAATACATTCTAATCTGATGTATCTAATTGATAACAGTTCAATTGTTAGCAAATTAACATGTTGTTTCATGCATTGTTCTTCTTGCCCCAACGGGTTGTTCGTCTTGCCCCACTAGTTGAGAAGAACGTAAGGAAAATCAAAAAATTTAAAATCGATTTTTTACATTAAAAAACTGGATTTTTTTAAAACTTGTTCTATCAAAGTCTTAGTCAAGACCTGGAATAAGATGATTATAAAAAAAATCCGACAGATTTTTTACGTTTTTAATGGGTTATAACGAGCATTTCCTTAGCTTGTTACACTTGCCCCAATGCCCCACTTTACCCTACACGCAATACATGCGCACGTAGATAACTCTTTATTACTACAGATTGTCAAGGCAAACAGATTGGCCAATGTTTCTGGACACCAAACGTGCTGGACACCAACCGCCCTTTACGCCCAGCAAAACTGACAGTGTTGCAAGCGCAAAACATACGTTGCCAGTGCCGATTTATTTTGCATCGGCCAATCTGTATTTATTACGCGTTCGCACATTAGGGTACCATTTCATTTTGCTTTTGTGAGAGTGTGTGCGTGCAACATGGAGTTAAACTTTTTGAAAAGCCTTGGTAAGCTTCACAGCAACTGCACAGAAAGTTTAACTCCATGTTAAGATTTGACAGCTCGATAGAGATATCCACGCGCGAGAGTGTGTTAGTTCGTAACAAAATTGACACGCATACTTAGGCAAATCGAGTAGAATGATTCGTCTGTCAAAATCAGCTGTGGTGGTGCACGTGGTAAACACCTGGTTTTTACAGGCGATTGATCTACTCGAAAATAGTATCGAGAAATTAGTGAGAGTGTGTGCGTGCAACATGGAGTTAAACTTTTCGAAGTGCCATGGGAATCTTCACAGCAACTGCACAGAAAGTTTAACTCCATGTTGCACACACTCTCACTTTTAATTTCTCGATAATCAAAATCTAAGCTATCTAAGCCCGATCTCACGCACACTTTGTTTTTGCTGGCGGGTACAAATTTTAACCTAAAAACCCTTCGTGTTCAAACACGCAATACATTCGCACGTAGATAACTCTATCTCACTCTTACACAACCATAACTGTCACCAGAGCAAGTGGGATAGACTGTTTGTTTACATTAATGGTTACGCCATTTTAAAAAGTTACTAAGGAACTATTTAGGACACAGGGCCAGTACGCAGCTCGAAAGGGAAAGGAGTCAAAAAACATTTTTACGAACAGCAGAACAACGAAGCGATTTTTTGGGGGGTTTTCTACACCATCTCTGGCTTGCTTTCGCTGCTGTTGTTGCCCATTTGAAATTTTCCTTGACTGGTTTCTTACCAAGTGCATACACTGCTTCAAGTGGTAGAAATCTCCCAGTTACGACGATCTAGCACAGTTCTAACAAAGCTGGAAATTCTTACAGCATTCTAGCAGAAATGCTCCACCGTTCTAGCAGGGTTTTAGCAGAACCAGCTCTGCTAGAATATTTCGTGACTGGGCTGGCTGGAGCAACATTTGAAAGGGGCGGTACTACATTGCGGTCTTTCTCCCCATTTAAACACATGCACTGTCCGAATCGAAAATTTGCCACCATTTCAACATGCTTCTTGCATAGTTCTTGGGCAGACTGGTCATGTGTAACATAACCTCCATCGGATCATATTTTTTTTTTTTTTAAACAAGGTCCTATAAGCTATTGTGTTTCATATGTTTAAAGGACCTATTCAAAAGACTCTAAATGTTAAACAGTACAATTTATTAAAAATTATTACTTTTATTGCATGAACTGTTTGATAAACTGTTTATGTTGAATAAACACTGAAGTTACAATATAAGCAAAGTGTTTCTTTGGAAAAACTCGCGCTAGTTCCGCACGAGTTTCGCTGCCATCTTGGAACTGAAACTCTAGTGCCGCACTCGATATTTTTTCAGTTTCATGCGAGTTCCACGCACACTGACAAATGACGTTCGATTGAATCAAAACTGGCACCGACGAGTGCGGCACTCAGTGCCGCACCGGCACTTCACATGAACGTACTATTAATATTAAATCAAGTGAATTCTGCCATTTGTCCAATTGTCCAATTGAACTATTCTGCCGTTTGACTATTCTGCCATTTGACTGTTCTGCCATTGGACTATTCTGCCATTCAACTCTCCTGTGAATTATTTATTCTGCCATTTGACATTCTGCCATTTAACTATTCTGCCATTCAACTCTTCTGCTAATTAATTATTCCGCCATTTGATTATTCTGCCATTTGGCTGTTCTGCCATTTGACTATTCTGCCATTTAACTATTCTGCCAACTAACTATTCTGCCGTTTAATTTTCTGCCATTTAATTTTCTGCTATTTATTTTTTCTGCTGATCAACTTTCTGCCATTTAATTTTCTGCTAATTAATTTTCTGCCAATTAATTTTTCTGCTTATTAACGTTCTGCCATTTAACTTTTCTGCTTTTTAATTTTTCTGCCTTTTGATTTTTCTGCCTTTTGATTTTTCGGCTTCTTAATTTTCTGCTCATTGACCCTTTCTGCCGATTGACCTTTTCTGCCATATTATATTCTGCCATTTGACCTTTTCTGCCATTTATCATTCGGCCATTTATTTTTCTGCCGATTGAAATTTCTGCCATTTGGCATTCTGCCATTCGGCATTCTGCCGTTCGGTTTTCTGCCGATTGACCCGACCCCGTCACGAAACGGGTCATGATGGATGTTTTGGACGTGGTTGCTGTTGAGTTGCTGGATATCGTAAACAAGTCGCTATCGCGAGGTGAATTCCCAGACACATAGAAGAGGACCTTGGTGATTCCCATCCCAAAGATTCAAAAATCGAAAAATCCGAGGGAACCATAGACCTATCAATATCATGGAGACACTCGTGAAGGAACAACTGATAGCGTTCATTGATCGTACTGGTGTGCTGCTGAAGGAACAATCTGGTTTTCGGAAACATCACTCCTGTGAATCGGCGATGAACCTGTTGCTGTTGAAGTGGAAGCAGTGTATTGAAGAAAAAGAAGTAATCGAGTAGTTTTTTTATCGGGTTTGGCAACCCATTTTTTGTTTTGATTTTTTTCCTGCAGTTTTCGTTACCAAAATAATCAAAGCAATCAGGAAAGTTTTTTTTACTTACTAGTCCACTCGAAAACGTTGGAGGTTTTGTGCCGCGCCACTGACGGGAAGCCGTTGTTTGAATCTACCAGAGCGGATCGGACCGGAGAATAAAAAATAGGAACGACAAGCCGGAAGACGTCGGTGTTTCATTGAGTACGAGGATGAAGAAAATGTGTTAAAAACGCACGGGACCGAGCGGGCTGAGATTGCGGAGATGATGGCCAAAAAGCAGCGCCGGAACCGCGTAACTGAGGATAAACCGATTGGTCAAGCCCACTCGGAAAATAATCTGGTAAATTTGAGTGTCTGGCGCAGGCGGACGTTTGTCGTGCAGTTCAGACACACTTGGCACACTTATTCTAGCCAAGTTTTGCGTAACGCCAGACGAATCTGGCGAAAATCGGGCATAATTTCTGCCAGCTGTCTGGCAACAAAATCAACCGGTTCAATCGGTTGAACCGTGCACGACCGGTTTGTGTCATATTCGCCAGAAATCATGGCAGAAATCAGGGGCAAATCTGGGTGAAATTCTGATTGGGGGGTGCAGTTCAGGCACACTTGGCACACTTATTCTAGCCAAGTTTTGCGTAACGCCAGACGAATCTGGCGAAAATCGGGCAAAATTTCAGCCAGCTGTCTGGCAACAAAATCAACCGGTTCAATCGGTTGAACCGTGCACGACCGGTTTGTGTCATATTCGCCAGAAATCATGGCAGAAATCTGGGGCAAATCTGGGGGAAATTCTGCCAGATGGCTGGCGCAAGCCCCCAGACGAACGCCAGAATTGCGCCCGTAATTTCCGACCGGGAGGTCGATCGTTTTTGCATTCACCGCACGATGCCGGTTTTTTGTTTCGCGCAGGAGTGGTGCCCCCGACCGGTGCTTCCTGCCGAAAGCTTCCAATTAGGCCAGGGTCGGTCACACCAACCCGGTCGGAAATTGCGGGCGCAATTCTGGCGTTCGTCTGGGGGCTTGCGCCAGCCATCTGGCAGAATTTCCCCCAGATTTGCCCCAGATTTCTGCCATGATTTCTGGCGAATATGACACAAACCGGTCGTGCACGGTTCAACCGATTGAACCGGTTGATTTTGTTGCCAGACAGCTGGCAGAAATTTTGCCCGATTTTCGCCAGATTCGTCTGGCGTTACGCATAACTTGGCTAGAATAACAGACACTCAAATTTACCAGATTATTTTCCGAGTGGGAAGGTGGTTCCGGTGATTTCCCAAATCGACCCATCTTCTGCTGTCTTGCAGTATGGACACCCGGATCAATATCTGGGAGATTTATAACGATCGGCGCCTCCGGCAGGCCGTGTGAGAGGGCTGTCGGACACCGAAAGGGGTGACGTCGTGTCAAGCTTTAGCTCTCGGAAGATTCCGTTTTGTGTAAAGTTCGACTCGGATTACCACAAACAGCTTCTATTTGTGGCAGGAACTTTCGACAAGAAGATGGTTTGCGTGAGAAGGTTTAACTGAAAAATAAAATGGAAAAGAAACTTCAAATTTCCTTTTCTTACAGTGGGACACCCGCAGTGGCGATATCGTCCAGGAGTACGACTGTCATCTAGGATTGGTCAACTTCGTCAACGGAAACCGGCGCTTCGTGACGACCTCCGACGACAAAAGCTTGCGCTGTGAATGCTCGCAGTCACCCCCCGTACGATAAGAGGCTAGCCTCCCAGAGCTTAGACAACAAGGTTGTGATCTTCAGCGCAATTAACCTTCACAGGCTACATTTGGACTTTCATGTCGAGCGTCCAGCGATGGCGCCGGCAAGGTTTACATCTATTTTAGGACCTGTACGGGCAGCTAAGTGCAAACGTGAAATTTGTCCGGATCTAACTGTAGGATTTAGAGGGCTGAATTCTAGTTCTTTTGCAGACTGACATCAAACGTCGTGCGGAGATTCTCTGGTTTCTTCTCCTTGCTGATACAAATGGTCACGCGGGCGCGTAGAATCTGGACCCCCGTGGGGACATGAGCAACAACCTCGGCAACAACAGTAGCACTTTGCCGGCGTCGATGCTCGTAGTGACGGAGTTCAACAAGGGTGGAAATTTCCCGCCCGAGCCACCGGTTACGAAGATCTGCACAGTGTTGCGGATGGGCAGTATTCCGTGAAATGAACCGGCTCAAGTGCTGGATGTGGTGCTGGCAGCATTCAACAAGGGCGGCTACTCCAAGCTGGACGTTCCCGAGTCACTGGTCTCGCGCATCGAAATGACTGGTTCAACATGATGCGCAAGAAGATTACCCACCCCGCGACCTGTTCAACTTGAGTGGAAAAAATTTGGGCAAGTTTGAAATGTAATTATAAGAAAAAGATGTATTTTTTTTTTATTCAGTTTAATTTCCTTCGGCAAAAGTTTATTTTTTTTAAATTTTCTAGTTTAACAGCACAACAAACTGTTGACAATGGTGAATACAAAACAAGGGCGAGGCGAAAAAATAAAATAAAAAATAGTTTTTATTCCACTTTATTTGTGATTCGACAAACTAGTTAGTTAAAACAATACAGCGTCGTTAAAACAAAATTTATAATGCAGTGCAATTCATGTATCTTTACTGTCAAGAAAAAAAAATCTTACTGCTACGATATTCTATAGAACCTTTCACTAATTTAATACTTTTGGTGTCGCTCGAATTTCTACCATAGCTCAAACATAATCTAATTGGTTAGATGACTGTACCCACGCAGACCCATTGTGGTGTGAGGTTTCTATGTGAGTGACATAGTTTTGTATATTAATACATTTGTGCAGCAAGTTCGTGTTCAACAGCAATGTATTGCTATCACCCAGAATGTAAAAATTTCCTGTTACACCAACCCCTCTCGCGCTACTCGCACTGGGAGGATTTATAGGGCACTCATCTAAAGTAAAAACAGTTCTCTTTCCAGACAAATACTGAAAGCCGTGAACGTGTGCTATTATCAAAAACCGCATTACTTTTAAGTGCCACCCAGTCGCCACGGTGTATGGATTCCTGAACTTCATTAACGGTACAGCGTGTTGAGGTGTTCTGTATCGAAGTTTCGTGAAAGCGTTTGTTCCTGTCGACGTTTCAGCGAATCTTGCCGTTTTGAATCATCCACAAAAATGTTTTGATATTTATGTGGACAATTTTTCCGCTGGAATTTTTAATTTTGAACGAATGCTTGGAATTTGGGTGACGTGAGTTGGCGAGATTGAACTTTTTGGTTTGGTTTGAAAACATGTCTTCGACGTCGTAGACTCTATCTGGATCAAACACATCATCTAAGCGGTCATCATCTACACGTCCAGCTGGGTCCAGATTTTCCTCTCCATCGAAGTCCATGGTCGTAGCATCAACAAATTCAAAATTCGCGGCCATCGTTGATCCGTGTGTTTCCTGATGTTGGTCCGGCTGTAGCGATTCTTCTTAATTTTCTCCATCTGATTCTTCATCATCTGATTCAAAAGAACCCGCGTCGACGAATTCGTAGTGTCCAGTCTCGCTGTTCTTGTTCCTCGATGCACGTGGTCGTAGAAGTATGCTTTCTTTAAAGTCGATTTCCGCGTCATCGAGTCCAAGATGAATTAGTTCTGAGTAGGCTTGGTATCGAGCACTTTATATCAATTCCCGTATTTCTGAGGTAGTTGGTAGAGTACAATTGCGTTTTGGTTGATCAATCTTCTTGTCCACACGACGCCGAACGCCAAGGGCGAGCGGAGTTTGCGCCGGATGTTCCGCCGAACTGCACGGGCGAGCGGCCTTTGCGCCGGATGTTCCGTGGCTACACGCCGCCGAAACCCACAGGCGAGCGGAGTTTGCGCCGGGTGTTCCGTGACCCAGTCCTGCACCAAATTGTAATGCACTCACCTCGAATGCACCTCCTCTCTGGTGATAATCAAATCTTATATTGTAAAAAAACAACTTAAACACTACCAAAACAAACTGCTCGACTGATATGACAACGAGAACTGTCATTCACTCTTGACAGTTCTCGCTGTCAAAAAAAATCGAGCAGTCTGATGTGTAAACGCAAAAAAAGGTAAACCAAAAAGCGAGTTATCGCGGTTAACGCAAAAGTTAGCGCTGCGAAGGTTTGAAAAGGGAGCTTTATCGCTCGGTCAACGCAGGAGTGTCATCCCCCTCGCTCGACATAGGGTTTGTAAGAGCGCCTTGAGATGAGATACAAGAGATAATGATGGACATACACAAAAGTAGAGTTAAGATTAAAGGTCACTCTCAAAACAGGAACGACGAATTATCGAAAGATAATTTATCTGCTCGTAAATCTTCCATGCTACAAAAACTGTGTACGGGTAGAGGTGGGCCATCCAAGAAAAAAAATTGTGCCAGCCAGACAGCTGTCGGGCTTTTCGCAAAACCTGGCTAAAAGAAGTGTGCCAAGTGTGTCTGAACTGCACGACAAACGTACGCCTGCGCCAGACACTCAAATTCACCAGATTATTTTCCGACCGGGTTGTAATACTTCTAGGATTGACGGGATGGACTTGCTTCGAGCGGCTCAGTTTGGGTCCTAAAATGAAGCTTAAACTTGTGATATTATTGTTCGCAACGATCAATCTTATGTTTCTGAGTTCAATTACCCTTTTTACGACCGCAAAGAATTTAAAATCAATTTAAAAAAAATAACTTCGCGGTACTTCTTGACAGAAAAGGTTACAGCTAGTTCCAAGGGGACCATGGTTGATTAATGAATAAATACTGTGTTGTAATTTTTTTTTTGCATTAAAATGAAAAAAAGTGATCAGAAATGGTTTTTAATCGTGTTTTTTATTGACGGAGGACTTTAGGACCCCATTGGACCGCTGTAAACAAATCACCACCGCATTCGAATGATGAGAGCGCTTCGAGTGCTCGCCACCGGGTTGCGAGAGACATTTAAACGATTTAAACAGCTCAAGCTGTCAAATCTGTCAAACGCACCACGAGTGAGCGCATTTGTTGTTTTGCTTTGAAATTTGATTGCCCGCGGGAAAAACGTGTTTCGTGTTCTTCGGCGGTGATTCGGTTACATTTTGGATAAATTATCCGTGGGAAAGTGTCGAAACGTGTGCCATCATGAGCCAGGAAGAGGAATCATCCGGCCGAGGTAGGGTTTTTTTGCGAGTTGGAAGTGGTGGGGTTTTTGATTGGTTATTTTTGTTCCCAATAGTGACTCGTGGTGCCCTGCGACGTAGATCGATTGACCAGGACACATCAATCGGGCCGGGGACGCCGAAGAAGGCGACTGCAGCGTCCGCCAAGAAGGGGCCCGCGCTGGACGCGATTCTCGAGACAAATGGCACGGAACCGACTCCGCGGGGTGTCAACAAAGCGGTCCAGAAGCTGAAGGAACTCGAGCCGGAAAGGGCCATACGGCGGTCGCGTGCCGCCTCGTTGACCGAGGAGAATGTGGAGGCCGCCCAGCTGGGTGGTTCCGGCGAGGTTCGCCGAACGCCGCGGCGTCGTGCCTCGCAGGATCATTCTGTTGCAGAACCGCAGACGGCACCGGCTGCCACCCGGCGCATGACCCGCCGCAACAGTGTGACTTCCGATGATGGGTCGGTGACGGCGGTCAGTACGCCAAAGGCGTCGGCTAAATCTCGGCTCAACGTGAGTGTGGCACCGCCCACGATCGTCGAGGACGACGAAAAGGACACGAGCAATGCGGAAGCCAATCTGTCCGACCTGGACATCCGCAAGCTGCGCAATCGTTCCATTTCGAACTCGCCCGTTCCGAGAGGTTCCCCGACGGGGAAAAATGGTTCGATGAAGGAAGAAGAATCGAATACTTCGGTGGCGTCCACGAAGGGAGTTTCGATTATGCTGCAGGACATTGTTAAATCGCCGAAGCCAGCGACTCCGGTGGCAAGCCCCACAAAGGCAGCAACGGAACTGGCGGCGGAAACGAGCGTGGTCGAAATGGAACCGCTGGTGGTGACGGGAAGCAACGCGAAGCTGAACGAAACCGTTGAGATGACGCCGAGCAAGTCGCAGCCACGCAAGTCGTTGTCCGGAAGTGCGCAGAAGCTGCAGAAGAGCGTAACCTTTGACGAGTTGGGTACGCCCGAGCGCCAGAACCACAGCGCGTACCCGCGGACGCCGGTTCCGGCGTCGGCCGAGAAGAGCTTCAAGTTTGGGGAGAAGGAGGAGGAGGAGAAGGTGGAAACGGAAGTGGCGAAGAGCCCGGAGAAGAAGGTCGGCAAATCGGTGAGTTAAAATAAAATTAATCGATTTGACTTGAATTCTTAAAACAAACGTCACTTTTTCTTACAGTCACCGGAAGTGTTCGATATCGACGAAACCGTGCAGGAATCGCCGAAGGAAGCCACCGAACCGAAACCATCCGAGCCCGCTCCCGGAACACCCCAAAAGACCGCCGATCAATCGTCCGTGGAGATCGCCGACAAGAGCTCGGCCGACCTGGACCGCTCGCTGGCCAACATCGTTGAGGACGTGCGCGAGAACATGGCCACGGCCGCTGACATGAGCATCCTTGGGACGCCCGCCAAACCGCCGAAAGGTGGCCTGCTGTCTCGTCTGCGTGAGGGATCCTGCAGCACTCCAATAGCCGACGAGAAGAAGAAACCGCTGGGTTCGCCCAAGTTTGTGTCCAACACACCAGACGGAAGGGGCCAGAAGGATGGTTCCGGCGATGCCGGCGAGAAGCTGTCCAAGTCGTGGAGTCAGGCGGTGAAGGGAAGCGCCGGGAAGGGAATTGACGTGTTTAGCGTGCGCAAGCAGGAGGAACAGGAACGGAAGGACGAGGAGACAAAACGGTTGAACGAATCGCTGAAGGAGTCGGCGAAGAAGCGCAAGTCGCCGAAGAAGGCGACCCCGTCGGAAGACGAGGACGAGGACGAAGAGGTGGGCGTTTCGGACCTGCTCGGGGGTGAATCCTCCCAGGACGGGAGCAACTTTATCGACGACGAAGCGATGGAGGTGGACGGGTACGAGTCGGGTGACTCGATTAACAGCGAGGACCGCCGGGAGATGGAGGATAACGAGGTTCCCGAGCACGGCGAGACCATCGGAAGCGAAGACAGTGACAGCGACGAGGACGAGGAAGGTGACGACGACTCGTTTATTGCGCCGGAAGATGAAGAGGAGGAGCCGGAACTGCTGGAAGGAACCGGTGATGACTTGGACGGTTCGGACATTGAGCAGGACAAGAGTAAAGCGAAGAAGCGCAAGCGAATCATCCAGGTGGTGGACACCAGCGACGATGAAAAGGAAGTCTCCAAGAAGGACTTGTCGACGATTAGTCTGGACCGCACCGCAACGGCATCGGAGAACTCGGCCGCCGAGGTCGTGAAATCGCCGAAGAAGACGCCCGTCAAAGCTGCCGAACAGTCGCCCAAGAAGACCCCGGCCAAGGCACCTGAACAATCCCCGAAAAAGAACCTGGCCAAGAGTCCCGCTCCCGCTGTCAAGGCATCTCCCGCCAAGGAACCACTTAACCCCACGGAAGTGCCCAAATCGCGCAAGTCGATGCCTCCGCCGCTGCTTGTTTCCGCCGATTTCTACTCGCCAGCGGCCAAGAAGGCCAAACGCACCACCATCAACGTGCTGGCCAACGACGACCAGGAGCAGGAGCACGAACCTGTCGCCGACACCAAAAAGACCGAAAAGCCCGGCCTGCTCGCCAACCCGGCTGCGCTGGCTCTGGCCAAGAAGAACAAGCGCCAATCGCTGGACCAGGCGTCTACGGCGGACAAAAAGCCCGAGAACAAGCGAGCCTCCCTGCCGGGGAAATTGCCCGCCGACAAGCCGCTCGACAAGTCGCTGGTGCGTAGTGCCGCCAAGAAGGACAAGAAGGCGGACATTCCTGAGGAAGAGGAGGAAGGGGACGACGAACCGGAACCGATGGAGGTTGATGAGGATGATGGCGAGGACAGTGAGGGGGAGGAGGAGGTGGAGCAGGTCGTGCCGCAGAAAAAGAAGCGCGTCAAGGATCTGAGCGAGTTTGACGCGGATGCGATTTTGAACCGGTGTAACGAGATTGTGCGCGCCGACAAGGAGCGCAAGAAGCAGAGTGCGACACTGAGGCAGAAGAAGAAGGTAGGTGAATTGTAACATTGGGACTAACGAAAATCACAAAACTCTCTCCATTCCCAGGACGAAAAGCGCCGCCAGCGGGAGCTCGACCAGGCCGAAGGTTCCGGCGAGGACAAGGAGGGCGACGATTCCGGCTCGCCGGACAAGAAGAAGAAAAAGAAGAAGAAGAAGCCCATCAACTACATGCTGGAGGAGCTGGGCGAAACGAAGGAAGAACAGGTCGCGCGTGCCCTCAAGCGCAAACTGGCCCTGCTGGAAGCGAAACGCGATCGCAAAAAGGCCAAGAAGGCGGCCAAGCTGCAACGTCAGCTAAACAAGGAGAACCAGGACGGCGGGGAGAGCCAGGCCGCGGGCATCGGGGCCAAGTTCGAGAAGAAGGCCAAGAAAAAGGACAAAAAGAGCAGCGCGGTGGAGCAGTTGGTCACGGAACCGGCGGTTGAGGTGCCCAAGGTCAAGCTGGCCGTGTCGGCTTTCCAAGCGTACAAGGAACAGATCGAGGAGCTGGGCAAGGAGCAGCAGAGTAAGGGCAAGAAGAAGACGAAACAGTTGAAGGAGAAGAACCAACAGCAGCAACAGCAACCGCCGACGGCCGTGGAAGAGGTCAAGGCAGCGCTGCAGGTTGAGGCCGCCAAGCCCAAAAAGGAAAAGAAGAAGATTTCGGAAGTCGTGACTGAAGAGATCCCGCCGCCAGAGAGTGACCAACCTAAGAAGAAGAAGAAGCTCGAGCAACCGGAAGCACCGCAGAAAGCGCCCAAGAAATCCTCGGAAGTAATGCAACAGGAAGCCCTAGCCGAACAGAAGAAGCTCGACGAGGAACTGGCAAAGCTGAAGAAGGCCATCTCGGAACCAATTCCGAAGCCGGCCAAGAAGCCCAAATCCCAAGCCGAACAGCGCAAACTCGACGAAGACCTGGCTAAGCTGAAGCAAGCCCTCTCCGATCCGGTCGCCAAGGTGGTCAAGAAGCAAAAGCTGCCCAACCAGGAAAAGCCTACGGTCACGTGCCCCGAGGTGGAATCGACTCCGCCGCGCAAGCTGAAAGCCCTTGCACGCCTCGAGTCGGGCTTCACGGAGGAACCGGTCACGCCGGAACAGCAGAAAATCCGGCGCAACCACGGCTTCCGGGAGGAACCGGTCACGCCCAAGCCGGTCGGCTTCAAAGTGTCCGCCGTGCTGCCCACCGGACAGCAGGAACTGGCCCAGCGAGCGGCCCTCACCAAGAAGCGCAACAAAAAGGCCGCCAACGCGAATCGCGTCCGGCCGGAAGACGTGCAGGAACCGGTGCGCAGTCTGCCCATCCCGGTGTGGACGCGCTCGGGAAAGTTTGAGGTCGAGGAACTTACTGCCGCTGCCGCGGCCGGCAAGAAGAAGACCAAACGGGCCAAATCGCTCAACGACGACGAAGGTGGTTACATTCCGGTCAACGGTGGTGGAAGCGCAAAGAGTTCGACCGAATTTCTGGTGAAGCCGCTTAGCGCCAAGAAGGAGGCGTCGGCCAAGAAGGCGAACCGCATCGATTTGGCCACCGTGGATGACGAGGTGATCAACTTTAAGAAGCAGGCCATCTTTGGCAAAACGGCGCACCTGCGGGAGAAAAAGTCGAAGCATTAACTTTTTGCGCGCGCGTTGCGATCTTTACTTTTAAGCGATATATCGTCTAAGATTCGTTCTGTTCCAATCAGTGTTACTGTAAACGTTTGAAGCGGACTCTTTTTTTTTTGTTTTTACTATAAATATACATATTGCTTAGATTAGTCCATGGGTTTTGCTCCTAACTTTCGAAAGAAAAGCTGTCCTTAGGGCATCAGCAGCGCTGGGGTGCAAATCAAATTTGCCACCTTGAAAAAACTTCGTCATCCCCACCGCCAGGGGAGCAAATTTGCCACCGAAACAAATTTTCGGTTTACCTTCAACCTTCAAAATCAATAATTATGCAATGTTTGAAATTATTAAAAAATAAGAATTTTTGTATTTTTTTTTAATGTTAAATTTTGTTTTTTTTTTAATTCTATTTTTTTTATTTTCTTCCGTGCTTTTTTCGATTTTTCCGCGCATAATTCCAAAATTTCGTTTCTTCTTAAGCTATCATGTAGAAGGCACGTGAAAACTCTAGTGGAAAAATACCACATAACTTTTCACGTAACTTCAACGTGAATATTTTTTTGAGTGCGCGTCATTGCCCCATGAGTGAAGGACACCTTCTACGACCTTAATGGGGTAAGGAAGCGTTCTTTTATTACGTAACGTAAAATTTGGGATTTTTGGGTGGAATTAGAACGTCTCAGAGTAAAACGGAAACACAACTAGCTCGTGTTTTAGTGTACTTGTATCTTGTATGTCATCGCTCATCTGAAGAAAACACTCTCATTTGTAACATACGATAAATCGCGCCGTTTTATTCAATAGTTAAATCATACAAAGTTTCGAAGTCTTTGCCTAAATTCAATTCACATATCATTTCGAACGAAATGATACTTTTCTTTTCTTCACTACAAAATAGCATTGTTGTGGAATTTCCTAAAACTACAAAGTTATAATCCGAAAGCCGGACCTGTCTAGTTCAGAATTGTTTCTTCTTATTTGAGGTGTGTATCTAGCAATTGCGAACCCGAAATCAAGATCAACTTGTCGTGTGCGGCTGGAAAAAAAGTGTTCTGATCGGTAGAAATACAAGCTTCGAGCGTCTGGTAAAAAACGGTTCTTTGGAGCGCAAATGAATGAAAGCGACACGCGCCCACATGAAAATTAAATTTAACGATCAAAAGGTGTGGAATCTACCATCTGTCTCGACGACCCCCGCCGCCGCCTCGACCACCTCCCCTTCCACCACCACCGCCTCTTCCACCAAAGTCGGACCGTTCGCGATTGTCCCGTTCCTTCTTGGCCGCGAACCGTTCCGCCATTGCGCGGATCTCGTCCGGTACCTCCTGCTCGGCCTCCTCCAAGATCTTGATCAGTTCGGCCGCGATGGCCCAGTCACTTCTGGTGAAGAAGCTCAGCGATATGCCGGTCCGTCCGGCGCGGCCCGTTCGTCCCACCCGGTGCACGTACTCCTCGATGTTGCGCGGAAAGTCGTAGTTCACGACGTGGGTGATGTCTTCGATGTCGAGGCCACGCGACGCCACGTCCGTTGCGATGAGCACTCGCACGTCGCCGGATTTGATGTCCTCGAGGGCCTGCTCGCGATCCGCTTGGTCCCGGTCGCCGTGAATACTTTGGCAGTTGATGCCGGACAGAACAAACTCGGAGGAAAGGTCGTCGGCGCGCGTCTTTCGGCCGCAGAAGATGATCGCCTTATCGTTTTTGCCCATATTCTTTACGAAGCCCATAACTCGAACGTACTTGTCCTCCTCGTCGATGACTTCGATCTGCTGGGTGACGGTGTGCGTGGCCGCCAAGTCCAACGTTCCGACGTACACCTGCACCGGGTTCTTCATGTAGGACTGTGCCAGGCGACGCACGCCGGGTGGCCAAGTCGCACTTGTCATGATCGTCTGCCGATCAGGTCGGATGTCGAGCAGCAGTTTCCGGATTTGTGGTTCGAAGCCCATGTCCAACATCCGGTCGGCTTCGTCCAGCACAAGGTAGGTAATTGACGTGATGTCAATCACATTGGCGCTTACCAGATCGTTGAGCCGACCCGGCGTGCAGATAATAATCTCCACACCCTCACCAACCTTCTTGATCTGCTGCCGACGATCTCCGCCGCCGTACAGGCAGATTGCCTTAATGTCCTTAAACTGGTACTTCTGGACCTCCTTTTCGATCTGCAGCGCGAGTTCACGTGTCGGCGCCATCACCAGCACGTTCGGCCCACCCCGTTGGCCGCGAGGAACCGGCTGACCGTCGATGTGGATGAACGCCGGCAGCAAAAAGGCCAACGTTTTGCCCGTTCCAGTTTGAGCGATCCCGATCATGTCCTCGCCCTTCAGCAGCACCGGCCACGCCTGGGCCTGAATCGGGGACGGCTTCACGAAGCCGGCCTTTCGAATTTCCTCCAGCAGTTCCGGCCACCCGTGGAACGCCTGCTCGAACGTCTGGCACGGGTTTGGAATCGGTTCCGACGGTTTGCCTTCGTCCTTGAACGTCCGGTCCACAACGATGTTGTTGCTGGCCAACCGGAACGCGGCCACCTCGTCCGGGCTCATGTTGGCCACCTCCGGCTGCTCCTGGTAAAAGTGTTTCACCAGCTGGGGACACTTGCCCCACTGTTCCTGCCGGGCCGCGTCGCACTGCTTGTTGAGCGCGTCCCAGTCAATGATCTCCGGACTCTTTTCGCGGACCACCGGCTGCTGCTGCTGCTGCTGGTACGCTTCCACTTGCCTGGGCCGGGGGGAATCAAAGGAAAAATCGCGTTGACGATTATCCCCGCGGAATCCGCCGCCACCTCCGCCTCCTGGTCCTCCGCCGGAGCGGCCGCCGTCACTGTTGATAATCTCCAAGATCGCGTCCTCTGCCTTCTGGACGTTTTCTGGTTCGCCAGCTAGCGTGATCGTAGACTGGCCGTTTCCGGGGTTGTTGTCATCTGAAGTGAAGAAATAATTTTATTTTAAAAACTTTTCATCACACTATTTCAAACAATTGTTTACCATCGGTCAATGTAGTTTGAAGCTGTTTTTGAACTCCGATGCACTCTAGGAATTCAGTCGATTACTCAAACTAGGATCTTTTGTGAGATTCATTATTTTTTTTTTAAATTCCGAAATTTTATTGAATCTACCAAAAGTCCTCACCAAATTCTCGATTTGGCGTTTGTTGTTTGTGTCGTTGAAACGTGGCTTGAAGGGGTTGCAAGCGAGACGCTCTTTCAGACACACATTCTTTTTTTTTATTAAACAATTTACAAAACTCTAGCAAACTGTTTAAATAGTAATTTAGAAACAATCCGAGAAAAGCCACTAAACAAACCTTTATGAAGGAAATTAGAAATAATAAAATTGGTAATAATAAATATCGACATTCCTCTAGGAGAAGTTTAAACTTAAAAAAATATGATTTATAAATATACAGAAGCTATTTTGTGTCGCGTTCAAATGTGATGAACACTTGGATGAACATGAACATGAATCAACATGAAGTTGAAACGAACGAATGCCGACCTCGACACTCAAGCAGCTGCGCGACACGAAGGCACGTGCTCTTTCCCTTTTTTTCTCTTTCTTAATTATGTGGTGCTGGGGCTGTGAGGTGACAGCAATCATTAGAATGCAGTCGTGGGGAAGGTGATCATTCGTGTGTGAACGAGCGGAAAGCAAAATGTGAAAGTCAGGTTGACGGGGTGAAGGCGAACGAAGCGCTCATTCACTATTCACTGAAAATGTCGAAAGTTCACAAGCCCTGTTTCAGACCAAAACGTAAACAAAAGTAGGATATTTTTTGAAAAATAATTAAACACTATTTTCACAACCTGGTTCAGCAGACAAATAATCATTTTTAATGGAACGAGAAATATTTACGAGTCATTTGGATCCTTTTTAAGTGCCCTTGCACTTCGAACTTGACATTTTTTTATTTATTTAACTAGGTTTTTAATATGAAGCACAAAATAGTAGTTTATGCAACAAGTTGCAAAAAGAGGATTTTTTCAGCACGAGTCGTACATTTATCCAACGAGGTTCACCGAGTTGGATAAATACGAAGAGTGCTGAAAAAAACAAGTTTTGCAACGACTTCCATACAACATTTTTTGCAATTCCGAAAAACACCCATTGAGTGAAATTTTAAGTTAAATTTTCATGTATTTTGTCAATAAATCGTTTTAATTAAAAAAATGTTGAAAAGTGTTACTTTTCGAAACAAATGCTGAAAAGTTCAACTTTTCAGCACCCATTTCAGTGCTGAAAAGTTTAACTTTTCAGCATTTATTTTGAAATTTGCTATTCGATTCTGTTATTTTTGGTACAGCAAAGTAGGCTATTTCGTCGTTCAAGAATGACAGGAAAAGTAAGTAGTTTCACGACGGAATTGCAAAAAAAAATCTTTAAGGCTGACTTTTCAAAGTGCGTTAAAATTAACAGTTTTATGAAAAATCAGTTTAGAACAGTCAAAACTAATGAAAAACACGAAAATTGATTAGTTATGGTTAAGTTATGAAACTAACACATAGTTCAATATTTTCGAGATTTGTGAACTTCTTACATTGAAGAAATTCTTCTGTAATTCTGTAATTTCGGAATACATTCGTCCGGCTTCAGCTGAAGATTCATGCTGTCCCATGTTGCATGTTCGAGTGTAGACCTACGGAAAACCTTGCCGCGAGGAGAGGTGAGTGAGAAGTACACGAACCACCTACGACATAATTCCTCGGGCGGCCCAGGTCAACTCGAAGTTACCCCAGGCACCCCCAGTGCAGGACACATTGGGGGTAGAAAGCGGATAGATATTTCAGTGAATACAATAATTATGACAATATAGTTTCATATAATCCTTATTCCTTAATCTTACCTTTTGACACTATCAAACCTAGCAATATTACTATTGCATCTTACCATTCCCTTTTGATAGTGTCAACTTCAAACCTTCACTCATTGTGCAATTAACACATAATTTCCGCTATATTCTTCATGCGGAATCTTCGTCTAATTTCTTCGCCTTATTATCACTGAACCACGGCGCGATATTGTTCTCACATTTTTTGAGCTTCAACGACCGATTGTTATTCACGCACTTATAAAAATACTTGTTCTGTTTCGCGGCTTTGTGAAAAATACACGTGTGTTGGCTGATACAATGACTTTTTCGGTCATCGTATGCTCGCAAGGTACATGAAAGAGAAAAAGAGAAAAAATGGGATAAGTAAAATGTAAAATAAAATCGAACATTGGAACAGACTAACACAGAAAAAAAGAATAAAGAAACCTTATTTTGCAACTAGACAGAAATACCAACTTGTAACGAGAAGTTTACAAGAAAACAACTGAAGTTGTGAAATATGGGACAAGACAAGCAAACTAGAATAGTTAATATATATAATAAAACAGATTGAACGTACCTTTAATCATATTAAAAACAGTTATGCCCAAATTTCTTACCAATTTTTTTCAGCAGTTACATTTCTACAATAATGTATTGCGATTCCAAGATTGACGAATAGAGTAGTTAAAGTTTGTGAGGTAAGGAACAAGTTATAGCAATAGCAAAATAAATAGATGGATAGATTTTAGATTTTACTAAATTGTATCTTAAAAGAATAGTAAACATCTATCTTGTTTTGAAAATAGCCAATGCACCAATTGCAAACATACAGCATGTCACGTTCACACCGTATGGAGTAAATGTGAAAAGCTATATGTCCACATTCGGGACACCACCTTTTTTCAAAATACAGGAAATGATAGAAGGAAGACCCCTTCTGTATAGTGGAAGATTTCTGCAATACCTTGGATTCGGACCAGACATTTTGTCTGAAATAAGAGAGAAAGACAAATATTAAAATTGTGGTATTATCACTAAATCCTATCATCCTTTCACCCCCCAAGACATGGTCTATCCTTCGTGCCTTCGTGTCTTGGGTGATGGCGAATTCTACCTTCTTCAATGATCTTCGGACCACCTCCAACTAGAATTCACAACAGGACCCCCCTCGGCTCCAGTTTACAACATGACAGCGACGAGAACACAGCCGAATGGGAGTTGACAGTATCAAATGCATGCTATACACTTTGCTTTGCTGGATACTTACTAATAGCAAAGGGCGAGAGTCCTGCGACTCTCAGCAATCATGAATACTGCCCATTTGCCACTACATTGAAGAAATTCTTGTAGGTTAAGTTAGATTAGTTCATTTAAGAGGTTACATACATGTAAATTGGCAACAATGTCAGAGGTTGGTTTGTGCACAAACTTAAACCTTTTTTAAATCTGTTTTCAGGACATTAAAATATACATTTTCAACTATTAACAAAATAAATTTGAAGACATTTGGTTGTATCATTGCCGATATATAGCTATATGAAGTTAGCATTTTCAAAAAAAAACGGGTGCCACTATATCTCAACACTACCTTGACCAAATCGGCTCAACATTTTGGTGAAGACTCGTTAAACCGGTCCCGTGTGCATGTTGAAGGCCGATTTTCAAAAAGTTTATTTTTAAAAAAGATAAAAAATATTTTTATGTTTTTCATATAAAAAATCTAAACTTTTTGATGTTTATATTTTTTTAAAATGCAAAATTTCAAACTCGGGCTTAATCATGCACACGAGATATGTCTTCAGAGTCTTCACCCCAAATTTCAGCCAATTTGGTCCATCCCATCTCGAGATATCGTGGCACCCGTAAATCAACTCGGTGTTCAGAGAAAAACGCTAGCAAAGTTAACTTACTTTAATCATAAAATTTCTTCATGAAACTTTCAGGAGTGATTGAAATTCATCTTTTAAGTTGATTTGATAAATTTGCAGTAATATGAAATTTTGTGATAGTCTACATGTATGTAACCCCTTAAAGTTCAGAAAAGTTTAAATTGTATTTTTGGTTATCTAAGTGGCAATATCAACTTGTTTCATGAATACTTCCTTGAAATCTCGTTCAGAGGTTAATTTTTTTAAATTTCTATGCTTAAAGTTTATGTCCATCGGTTAAACATGGTGACGGCCTTTTTTTCAAAAACAAAACTAAATTCGACAGCGCTTGTTGGATAAATGTGCTGAACCAACCTTCTTTTTGCAATTTATTGCATGAATCACTATTTCATAGTTTTTTTTAAATTTATCTTTTTTATTATATGCGTCAATCTCTTCCAACTCACACGAAATCAGAAAAAGTTACCCCTCTGCGATTGCCGCAAAAAAATGTTCTAAGCGTAGGGGTAATTTTGGTAGCTAGTCACGAATCCGAGATTCCATCACGTGACGGTGGGATAGTGAGACATGTAATTTTATGAGAAATTTAATGTTCTTTTCGTTTTCGTTTTCGTTTTACGGAGCAAGGTGGGGGACGCGGCCTCAAGTCAGTCCAAGTCCGGTTTCTTGTGGAAAAAAGGGTAGTGGCCGAACTAGTATTGCATACCAAATGAACACCACCGGAAGATATAGGGGATCAGGAGGGGGAAGGTGAAAGAAAATTAGTGTAGGTGTGAGTAGTAAGAACTTGGATGACTTGAGCAGTTACGGTAATCTAAGTTTAACACTGAATAAAGAAAATCTGAAATTATATCAAAGTAATAAGCCCCGAAAGAAATTAAATTATTAATTAATTGAATAAGAAAATGTAACTAATCGGAGATTTTTACAAAAAAAAATCAAATTTAAAGGAAATTTAAAAAAAATACTGGATATCGAAAGATGAAAACCAACTTGTCTATAGAATGTAAATGTTGATGCATTTTTTTCTGGACCCCGTCCTGTCGCGTCCGTCAGTATTCTTGTCGTACATTACAACTAGAAGCAGATCTGCCAATGAAATAGTACACTTCGATCAGTTCAGCCAATCATTTACGGGAAACTAACATTTATCAACAACCTAAACTATACTGTCTGAAAGTAACTTGAATCTCAAACTCCCAAATTTTTAATTGCAAAGCCAAACATTCCTTTACCTTTTTTTAAACCAATAAACATAAATGAACAGTTCATACTTTACAAGTTGAACACTCGTTGTTTAGAAGACTAACTCGTGCCTTCCATTCCTTTAGGGCACAGAAGCTCTGCAAACAAGAGTGTATACCTTATGTAAACTATCATTTAAGTGAAAGGGACACACTCCTGCTCACCAAACCCATGCGCCCTTTTGAAATGTTAGGCTCCATTTGGTCGTCAAAACTCCAGTAGATCCTCGATTCGCAACAATGGTCGATACAACCATAATCCGAGAACCGTTAGTTCAAAAGATTAACGAATTTTGTCCGTTATCATTTCATTATTGATTGATCGAGACGCTATGGCAACTTTGACAAATCATGAATGAAAATTAACTATTCTGGCTGTATTACTTGCCCCGCTGACTGCCTAATGTAATTCTGATAATTGTTATCTTTAATCTAATTCCTAAAATTACTAAATGTAAAATCTTCAAAGACCCTATTTTAATTTTAATTTCGAATTCAAAAAACTATTTCGATAGGGGAAAAGTCACATATGTAGCGGTTTGTTGTACATTTGTGATATTTCCACTATCGGAGAACCTCTTGGTCTCGACGCCAGCTTAACTCACCAGCAGTCGCGTTAGTATTCATTGTACACACGTTGTAAGGACATTTTAAGAGTACCCAAAATACGCGACTTCTAGATGGTTAAGCCAAAAGACATCGATAAGCCTTGGTGCTACGGCAAAGCGGGTTCTCATCAGCATGGAACGATATCCATTGTGTTAATAAAATGGAAGTTTTAACAGTATTTGGAACAATACAATTAAAACCTCAATTTCATTACCACGACGGAACTATCCATGCCCCTTGACAAAATGAGTACTATAACGATCTATATAATACTCCCCTGGCAAGGCCCAAGGAGAAATTTAATGTTCTTTTCGAATCTGTAATATTTCACTTCGGATAATCGAATCACGATTTTTTTTTAAGTTGTCTTATTTTTGATTGTCGAGCTTAAGTATGACCCCTAAGCTACTCTAAAGTGATTTAATTTTTTTTTAATCCAAGATGGTGGCCAAAATGGCTGTGATGAATTCTCGCTTACATTTTCAAAAGGTCCTTTATACATAGAAAACCCATAGTGCATTGGTTGGATCCTCTAGAATTATAAATACATTTGGTAGTTTTTCAGAACTCGAATTTGATGTTAAAAGCAAGCAAATAAAAAATACAAAAAAAACGTTTTTTTTTTGTTCATGATTTGATTATCCGAAGTCCCATGCAAACATTCGGATAATCGAAACTTTGGAAGATCGAGGCTTCGGATAATCGAGTCTGGACTGTATCCAGAAAGGTATTTATTTTTTAATTTCAGCAAAAAAAACTACTTTAAAATTGTTTAGAATTTTTAAATCCAAGATGACGGCCGAAAGTTGAAAAAATGGTGATAACATATTGAAAAAAATGCATTTTTTAATTTCGCAGAACTCGAATTTTTTGTTAAAAGTAAGAAAATAAAAAAATACGGATTTTTTTTAAGTTAGGTCATGATTCGATTATCCGAAGTAAAGCAAACCTTCGGATAATCAAGGCTTCGGAAAGTCGAGTCTGGACTGTATTCTTCACAAGTTATCTGAATTTTACGATTTTTTTTTTTTTTTTGAATGCTGTTGATTTTGACCATTTCTGACAAGCTTTTCAAAGTTTTAACTTGATCGTGTGCATGAGACAGTTTTTTTTTTTTTCAGGAAGTTCCGTAATTTTTGTATAAGAATGACCGCAGTTTCGTGATCATGGTCCAAAATTACCCATTAAAGCGGTATACGCACTTCGGTCAAGAAAAATTTCAAATGGGCAGCAGCGGCAGCGAAAGCAAGTCAGAGAGGGTGAAGATAAGCCCCAAGAAATCGTACCGTCTTCTTTGTCCTGGTGTTCGTAACGTTATTTCTTGACTTCTATTCTTTGGAGTTGCGTATTGGCCCTATTAAGAAAAGTTTCACGAAAATCGAAGAGGGGTTGTGAAAACTGCTCTGTGAGTTGGCGGAGAATTGCCTTTATTTAATCCTACAAATCAAAGTTGATATAGGTATCTTGTTTTCAGTATTTTAATGTTTTCAATTGAATCTTAATCGAAGTTAAATGAGAATAATGCTCATGCTATTCATTCTTTAACTCTCATTTTATGCCCAATTTGTGATGAGACAAATTCTTTGAAAATGTTTGTAAAGCCCTAAATTAAAAATTTCTTGAATCTGTTTTGTCATTATTACAATTTCAATATATTTTTTAATATTATCAAAATTGAAAAGAAAAGTTTTTCGGTGTTTTTGGATAGTTTGTCATGTTAAATGAGATAGATAGTTGCACAAACAGATTAAAATAGTGAAAAGAACCTTAAATTTTTATGGTATATGCTCAAAACGAAACGGTGCCATTGATGCAAATAAATGTACAAGATAATTCAAAGTTATTTTATACTTAACAAGCTAAAATGCTTGGGATTCCCAACTTTTTGACAAAAAATTACATATATTTCCCATTTTTTTCGGATTTTGGCGAATTCCCGACTTGAGTGGCCACCATGCCTATCAGAGAGATTCGAATCAAACAATCTATGCTTTCAAGGTTATGATCAAACCCTTTCTTCCCACAGTCTCACCTATGTCTACATCCGCCCGCGATTCGTACCGAATGCGCTTGATGTTACACCCCTGCCGGCCAATGATCCTCGGAATGTTACGGGACTGAACCTGGAAGCTTTTACGGGTACTTTTCCCGTAGCAGCTTTCCGGTCCACCGCCACCTCCTCCACCTCCGAAGCGTCCACCATCTCCTCGAGGCCCTCGCCGGTTTGGACCACCGCGATCGCTCCGATTAAAGTCACGGTCCCGGTTATTGTAACCACCACCGCCGCCGCCACCTCCGTAGCCTCCGCCTCCACCACCTTGACCACCGTTGTGGAAGTAGCTTCCGCTGTCGTAGCTGTTGGAAACAGCTGGGGCACCTAGCGAGGGATCATCATCCCAGCACTCGTCCATCGTTCGAGCCGGAAGATCTGGAACGAACGGAGTGTCACAATCGGCAAGTCTTTAATGTGTTCACCTACCTCAGCTAGTTCCAGCAATTCTCCACAAAATACGTCGAATATTTGGTATCAAGCCACCTGCAAACGCGACGCGGGAAGGACACAATCCGGATTTAAAGTCGATTCAGCGAAAAAACAAAAGAATTTCGATTTTGCTGGAAAGCCGCGACGACGACGGAAAAAAGTGTTTCTCTTGAAGAGAAAGGAACAGAACTTTGATATGCATTCGTGCGCTTACAAGCAAGAGCGAGATGGAAGTTTGGCATTTTAACGGAGAGGAGTGCGTTCGCGAATGACAGCAGTATAATACAGAACGGGCTCCGCTGAGTCAGGGTAGACAAGGGTGTGTACAGAAAAAGGTCCGACTCGAAAGTAGAAAAGTGACGTTTCTTTTGAAAAATTTAGCGCCACGACGGCCACGACCAAAGCGTTGTCGAAAGTGTTTGCACGTGTTTTCGCGTTTCGTAATGTTGACGGTTTGGTACGTTTTTTCGCATATCGGAAGTTTGGTCGGAGTGCTTGGGCGTTGGGTTGGCATTCGTTCCGTTTTGAAAGGGCTCGTGCGCGGAGTTTACAGAGCATTAGGCCAATCGACACGAGGCAATCTCTATACACTAGTTTAACGAGAAATTTGACCAGTGCCACAATTCTCTGAGAGATTTGTCTGAAGGAATGAGTAAGTTTTTGTGTTAAGAGCTTTAAATGAATCTCAAAAAGAAGTAGAGACAAGTGGGGCTGTGTCGCGGGGATCCTGTCAAGCTGGTTTCCACCTACATCCCTCTGGAAAGGATCGGAGCTTACGGACCTCTTCGGAGCACTGAACCAGCACACGGGAAGGATTGTAATTGAACGGGGTCCGGTTTCCAAGTCCTGTCCCAGAGGTCCCCTGTTGAGTGAGTTGATCGCGGACCACAAATTATACAACCATCGCTCTACCGGACTAAAGGTCAACTGGAGAGTGCAGGACGAAGTATTTGGAAGCAAACATCTGGCGGTAGGGATAGACATCAAACCAGCGATACCAGTAGCGGAAATCACAACAAAAAGGAATCACACCGCTGTACAATCAAGTGATGCAGGATGTTCTGGAACAAGCAGTCGAGCAAGCATCATTCTTCGTGAGGAACAAGAAGGCAACTTCCTTTAAGCCGTGATGGAATGAAGAAATTTGCTAAAATAGTACTACCAGGTCAAGTCTAGGTCGACTACATGCTCTTCCAAAAGAAACACGCCAGACAAGCGAAGAGGGAGCACAAACTGCTGCAAAAAATATGACTAACTTCCATGTGAAAAACTGTGAGATGCTGTCAAATTCATACCTGGCGAAGATGCTCAACAAATGGAGGCTGTCGAAAGTCGGAATGATCCCGAAAAAGAGTGCGGTTCCGGAAAGGCTGAACTCCAGAAGACCGATAGCGCTGATGAATGTGGAACTTAAGCTGATTAACGCTGTTGTAAGAGTTTGTCTCAACCAAATTGCATCGGATTCAGAAAACGAATGTCATTTACTACATGCGTCAATTACGTATACAGATGCAGAAGCTTCCACCAACTTTAACATCAATCCCTTCCCTACTAACCCCGAGAAGGCCGCGGGTAATCGGCTCCCCTCCCACTAACATTTACACACAAGATCCTCTGTAATTATTAAGTCAAATGTAATTACAAAAGCCGACTCGGTCCTAACCAGGTCCCAGTACCGAAAAGGACCTAATAAAAATAATTTTATGAGAAAAAAAAAAAAAAAAAGCTTCCACCAAGAAATCAGTGCTGTTAACGCGACGTCAAGCTGGCACCAAGCGAAGGCTCAAGCATAGAATCGTCAACTATGGAAATCCTTCAATGCGGCCTTGTGCTCCAGTGCTCCAGGACTAGGAAGCAAAAGTAAGTGAGAAACAGAGGTTCTGGTGATCGAACAGATCATAAAAAAAAGGTGGACGAATATTTCGTTAACACCGTGAATACCTGAATTAGAGTAGCAGGAAAAAGTTTCCCCGACTCATGAAATTCTAAATGCGCCGATTTAGCACTTGGAGTCTAGCTTGGAGTTAATGAAAAATATGGGCCATGATGCGGTTTGGATAAAGCTACTCGAGTATTCTTAACATATTGTTTCAAACGATTTTATTGCAACGTAGTTAAACTTAAAGCTATATTTCAAATCAGACTTTTGGTAAAATTATTAAGCAGAAATACTCCCAAAAAATCATCGCGACGACACGCTAACCCTCGGCTCGGTAATGGTCCGCTTGTAAATGTTCGGGATGAAGAAGGACAGCACGCCACATCCGATCAGCGATGCCCCCGAGATCCAGAACGTGAGCTCACAGTTCGAGTCCAGCAGCAGGCCGACCATATTTGCGCCTACGACGCTGCCAGCACGCCCACACATCAAGGAAATACAAACAGCCATGGCTCTGAAGTTGGAAGGAGAAGAAGTTGTTAGCAAATGTTGTGGTTCAAAAAGAATGCTGATGGTCACCTTAGGTTCGTTGGGAACAGATCGATGGTGGCAGCGTTAACCACGCTGATGCAGAAACCACATGTCAGTAGAATCAGGTACAGCCAAATCACCAGCGCCGGGACGTCGATGTACACCATCAGGATTCCCGACACGCCACAGCTGACAAAGACAAATACGAGAATGGGTAGCTTTCCGACGGCGTTGATCACTAAACCAATAACGGCAAAGCCCAGCGCGTACATAAGTTCCAGAATGAACGAGTGCTCGTAGGTGGAAATATCTAGCTTTTGGCTTTGAGCGTCACATTCTAGAACCTCGGTAACGTTGACCGCTGTGAGCTCTTCTGGGATGAATCTGACGGCATTGCATGCGGTGGTTCGGTCCATTTTGATTTCAGCGATTCGGTTGACAATGTAAGGGAAGAACATGTACATGCCATTTGAGGTTAGATATATTCCAAACTGAAGCACACAAACGATGGCCGTTTTGTTCAAATATGGTGTCATGAACAACGGAGCGGTTTGATTCCACATCAGCTTCATTAGTGCAACAAACCCTTTGGTCGCTCCAGCCTCCTTGCGGCGAGCCTTGGTCTGTTGCGCTTCCGTTTCGTCGATGATCGAGACTATTTGTAGCTTGGCTTCCTTCCCGCTGGTGTTCAGCTTGTGCATCCATTGAATCGTCTCGATTGCCTCATCTTTTTTACCCTGCATAAACACAAACTTGGGACTTTCCGGAAACCTTAATAACGCCAAACCGCAGACTAAGCTTGGCATTCCACAAACAACCAAAAAGAGTCTCCACGGTCGGTAAATCATGCCCACAAGGGGAATAGTAAACTCCCATTCCTGATTTATGACGAAATAAGCGATCGCTGGAAGCATCAGGCAGCCGATTCCAAACACAAAAGAAGCACCCATAATGGCGCGAGAACCATTTCGACGGTTATGAAACTCCCCAACATAGGCGTAGATTGTGGCCGAAGAACCGGAAATGCTGAAAACGAATGAAATTTATTTTTAGATACCTCTCGACGTGATGTGTTTTAAGCAAAAAACTTACAAAAACCCAGCGAAAAATCGCAGCACGGTGATGAGCCAAAAGTTTGTGGAAAAGCTCGAAATGAACGAGCAGAAAAATGTTAGAAACAGCGTCGGTACGATAACTTTCTTTCTCCCCCGTGTATCCGCCAGAAATCCCCATAAATGCGAGCTTACGATGATTCCTGCGGGATAGATACGAAAGATACGCATTGTAAATCAGGACAAAGTAGCACGACATAGCCAGACATGCAAATGTGCACGTGTTTACTGTTTGAAATCCCGGTTCAAACAACGAAATTAAAACCATCCCGCCAAGATGGCCGCCCACTCACCTGCGAAAGATACGGCGCTCAAAACGCCTTTTTCTTGGGTGGTCATTTCTAAATCACACCGTGCAACTGGTATCACGTAACTTATGCCTAGGGTTTCCAGTAGAACAGCCGCGAGAATGGTTCCGGCCACGATTATGAGAAAATAGTTGACTTTTCCGAATTCTGAAAATTTTAAAAATGTTCATTTGTCGAAAATTACGTTCGACATGTAAGATTGAATACTTACTCGTCAACGAGAGAGCATCGTCTAGTGTTATACTGCGTTGGTAGTTTACATGTTTCGGTTCTGTAACACACAAGTTAGACTTTTTATATTATATTCTTAACAGTATAAAACGTTGTCACTTTTTTTAGACAAGGAAAAAGGCTAGAAAAGATTCAAGGCTTTCTTGAGCCCTTTTCTTATCATCTGCATAGCCGGCTTTAACTCCCAAGCTTGCGAAAAGGGTGGAAATTTGTATGGGATTTCTGACTTCTCGAGGGCTTGCGAGTTATGAGATATTCAAAGAAATTTCCGTTCAAGAGTGTCGACGGCTTCAAGACTTACTAACCAGGAATTACATCTATGGCGTTTTCCATTGCACTGCTCATTGTGACTGTTTTGAAAGCACTTTTTGCTAAGAGATTCACAATTACTTAAAAATAGATCTATAACTTGCACTTTTCCTCATTGGTTCACTTCCCGTCTAGATCTGAGCTGTCGGTGCACCTGTTGGACGGTTTTTATCATTTCGAGAAACTCTCCAAGCGCTCGGGATCGTACCATAAATTATTAACGCCCGGCGTTAAGTTCGCTGGGAAACACATTTAAAGACCGGCGGCGCTTTTGGCTTATCAACAGGCCTCCCTCTGTGGACATCAGGAGTACAATGAGGTGGGAGAAAGCAACAGATCTCACCTTATCAACAACGCCGATGATGCAGAAAACGCCGGACGGCCTGTGGGGGTTGGGTACGAAGAATCTGCGTACATGTTTATCACCATCTCGGGACAAATTTAAACTACCCCACGCGTTGTAGTCCTCGTCGACGGCATTGTTGTGAGATGACACACCTCAAATTGCTTCCTCGGGAGTATTTCTGGACCGTCGGGTCAGTCTGTTAGTGGGATCAATTTGTGTTAGTATGTATGGCTGTGCTTTTTTTGGGGAACGGCGAAAACAACAACTTTAAAAGACAAATATTTTGCTTTAAGGATGTGTACACAAGAGATTGGCTACACCAGGTAGCGTTTGTGCTCCATTTATGCGAAGTGGATCGTTACAGTGAAAGGCAAGATGTTGCATTCGATCATTTAACAATCAAACTTTCATAAAATTTAAAAGGTTGTTTCTGTTGTTGAACAAGGGGATCAGACCCAACACATTATTTGCAAACCCTGCTAATAAGTGAAACATATTTGGAATTGAATCACTTTTTTCTACTTGAACTAAAATAGTCAACAGTGATTCAATCAAGGATTCACCTTCGATGAAGTCTAGCACATCTTGCACAAAAAAAGTCAGAATAAAATCTACAAAAAAAAAGGAAAATAAATTAAGACATACATAAAAAGTGGATAATATAGCGCGTAAAGGGAAATTCTCATATGCTTGGCAGGTTAATGATTCGATTCTCAAATCAAAATCAAATTGTTCGCTCTACAGTATTGCCGGTGTCCGAATGCTTGAACCTCTTTTTACACCTAAACTCCCATCCGCCACGGGATTCGAACTGACGACCTTTGGATTGCGAGTCCAATTGCCCACCAGTGACTCTACTTAAACAATGTTGTTTTACAGGGAGACGACTCCTACAACTGGACTGAGCCAACGACCTAACCTCTAGGTTAGGCCGGGGCCAACATTTACTTCCCTATTAGACGGAAGGCGTGATTAGACAAATCTCGTCTCGAAAATGCCACCGGGACCGACTGGAACCGAACCCAGGCCAAATGGGGTGAGAGGCCAACATTAGGGGCTTGATCAAAATACAAGCTGTTCCTGAACAGAGCGAATTCGTTAATTGGGTACTAATGCCCTATGTAAATTTTTATGTACAACGATAAAAACACGATTAAAAACCATTTCTGATCACTTTTTTTCATTGTAATGCAAACAAAAATATTGACAATACAACATTTTTTCGATGGATCAACTATGGTCCCCTTGGAACGAGCTGTCAAGTAGGAACTTTTCTGTCAAGAAGGACCGCAAGGTTACCCAGTCAAATCAATCCGAATTCTGAAACGGAATCTAATTAGAATCGTATACAAATTCCGTTTCAAACGCAACAACCGGTTCGAACACGGAACCGGTTGTTGCGTTTGAAACGGAATTGGGTACTAAAGCCCTATGTAAATTTTCATGTACAACGGTAAAAAACACGATTAAAAAACATTTCTGATCATTTTTTTTTTCATTTTAACGCAAAAAAAAATGTTGAGAAGACAACATTTTTTCGATGGATCAACTATGGTTCCCTTGGAAAGAGCTGTCAAGTAGGACCTTTTCTGTCAAGAAGGACCGCGAGTTTAATTTTTCAAAATTGATTTAAAAATCCATTCTAAACTCTTTGTGGTCGTACAAAAGGTTATTGTACTTAGAAAAATAAGCTTTATCTCTGTAAACAATAACATCAGCAATCTAAGCTTCATTTTAGGACCCAATTTGTATACGATTCTAATTAGATTCCGTTTCAAAATTCGGATTGAGTTAACTGGGTAATTTTTCCAAATTGATTTAAAAATCCATTTTAAACTCTTTGTGGTTGTACAAAGGGTCAGTGTACTCAGAAAAATAAGCTTTATCGCTATAAACAATAATATCAGCAATCTAAGCTTCATTTTAGGACCCAATTCAAATTACTCTAGTTGTGAAGTCCGCTTATTCGAATGATCGCTATTAGAATTATTTATTAAAAAGCACTCAAATGTCAAAAGTTTTTAAAAGTTGTCTCAAAACAAAACTGATTTGTCAAACTAATGTTTACATTTTGACCCCTTTGTTCGTCGATTTCCGAGTATGTGGATTAGTGTTTTTGTCAGCTGTCAGTCGTTCCGCAATTAGCGATTTCGGATTCGCTAATGCGAAGGCAGCTCCGTTAAAATTGGCGAATCTGCTCTGTAGAATGCAAATTAATGTCAATCAAAATTTAATTCCCATTAATTATATTTGAAGCAGCTGTTTTGCAATTATATTCAATTCAAATTTGGTCCTATTTTCATCCAATTTGCAAATTTTCTGGACCTCTTTTTGTACTAGAAGCACGTATTCTACTTAGAGATGATATCTAGATTAAATTTTCAAAACAACCTATCCCTCATGGGTTTCCTATGCAGATAGGGCCTTTTGAAAATTTAATCGAAATATATGCATGATACCTAAATCGAACAATCTTTTCTAGTCTAATAATAAACGCATGAGACTCGGCATGAGAGCTAAATCAAGATTATTGTTTTTAAAGTTTTCCAATACGTTTTCCAATGTCTTATATTGATTTACTGTACAACGATGAAATACACAATTTTAGAAACAATTTCTTATACTGTCTTTTTATTTTACTGCAAAAAAATAAATTGACGAGACGACATTTTGCGTTGGATCCAAGGTTGGTCCTCAAAACCATGTTGTCATACAAAGTGGCATTTTTTTTTAGAAAATTAAGCTTTATCTTTGGCTAACTAGCAACAATGCTAACAATGAAAAAAGATAAAAAAAAAAATGCAAAAGCAAAGCAATCCACTTTAACGACCCCCGGGTCTTTTGTGGGCTCTGTTGCAAGTTTCTGCTCATTTCTAGGCGTCCGAAGGTTATGTGTGGTGAGTCACTCAAAACCTCTTTTACGCAAATGGACCGACGTTTTACTTCCCCATCCGATAGAAGGCGTGATCAGGTAAATCTCGTCTCGAAAAATGCCACCGGGTCCGTCTGGGATTGAACCCAGGCCATACTGGGATTTAGAGGCTACCACGCTAACCACTAAACCACCGGACCCGAGATAAAAAAAATTACCCAATTCAAATTTTAAAATATTATAATTCATAACTTCAAAAATTAAAAAAAAAAACAAATTTGATTTTTTTTACGATTTCAAAATTTTAACATGCACTTCGAAAACTCATATATTTACATTTAAAAACTCATAAATTAAAAATCGTAGATTCATAAAAAATATTAACAAAAATTAAAAAAAAATTTGAAATAAAAATTAAGAAATACTATTTTTAAAATTAAAGAATTTAAAATAACAGAAACAATATGGAAACCAATGGCGCATTGGTTGTTTTGAAAAAGTAATCTAGATTTTAAAAATTAAAATATTTTCTAAATCTAAAATTTCAAAAAAATCCAAAATAAAAAACGGGTTTTGTAAACTAACAAATTTGCACAAATCAATGATTCTTCAAAAATTTAAGAAACCTCAAATAAAACAATTTGAATTTGAAATTTAAACACTCAAAAAAAATTGAAATTTTAAAATAAAAAACTCAAAAATTCATTCATTCATAGCTAAAAAAATCACAAATCAAAATCATTCACAAATTTCAAATAAATCTCAAATTTAAAAGTTAAAAAAAAAATCCCAATGCGAAAAATAATCGCTATTTTTATATAAAACTAAAATGTAGAATCTTGCAAAGGGACCATCCACAAACCACCTGGACACTTTTTTGGAAATCTCAGACCCCCCTCCCCCATCGTGGACATACAAATAAAATCTTCTGAGTTGGTTCGGTGTTGACGAAAGCGAACGCGGGTGCGTTCGCAGCATTAGTGGAGCACGCTCACAGGGTTCATCGTACTGACTAATCTAGCGAACGCACTCCTTTTCCGAACTCGGCGCCACGGTGGTACCAGTTTCGATACCTAGCCGAAGCGTATCAGCACGCAACGCACACACCCAAACAACGCCAGAGATGCCAAACTGAGAAGAAAAATGAAGCAACGTTTTCTGTGCCGGCCGGCCGGTAGAATTTCGAGGGATCTTTGATTGATTTTGAGATTCTCAACATCCGAATTGAAGATTTTTTTGTAATTTTTACTTGCTCATCAATGAAAACCTTCGGTTTTCCCTGTCATTACCGGACGTGCGTGCTGCGTCATTCGATTTCCAGGTGACGCGCTAATGTTTACATTGTCTGGCAACACTGCACCGGCTACCTCTCTCACACGCGCGCGCGCATGTATTTGTGACACCGGCGTTTTTTTCACCCCAACGCGAAGCAAAGGCCAAAGTCGACGGCCGCCATCGCACACAGAAATAAAACGCACTTTTCATCTTGTCTTTACCGAGACAAGACGTGCGTCAACGGTTGCTCTCCGGAACGAAAAAAAGTTTCTTCTGTGTCCCCCGACCCGGCCTCCCCCAGTGAAAAACCCGCTCGGAATCGTCCCCCACAGTGCCAGTTGTCTCTAGCCGGTGATCCGTAAGGAACTTTTTTGTGCATAAACCCAGGTTTGCCTCGTTTGTGGGCATTTTAAACCGTAAAAATTGAGGTGAGTTTGGATTTGGTTGTGGAGAAGGAAAAAAAAATGGAAGTTGGCTTCGTCGCGTTGTGAAGCCGCCATTGGGGCCACGCCATCTTTGATTTCGCGTCGAGGCAGGCTGGCGCGGCTTCCATTTTAGATTTTCGGGCGAGAAAAATGTGCTTTTGCTGACGGGTGGATTTTTTTTTCGCTTCCTTCACAGCCTACTGCTAACTACGGAACCATGCCGGATTGGAGGGAACGCGACGATTCGGAGCGTAGCGGAGGCTACGGCGGGGGCAGTTCCGGTTACGACCGGGAGCGCCGTGATTACCGCAGTGGAGGCGCTGGCGGCGGATACGGAAGCGGCGGCGGCGGTGGTGGCGGCTACCGTTCCGGTGGCGGATCTGGCGGCGGTGGCGGCTATGGAGGTGGCCGCGAGGGCGGATACCGCTCGGGCGGTGGCCCCGGAGGTGGTGGCGGTGGATTCCGCAATGGCGGCGGTGCCGGCGGCCCGCCACGAGGACCCCCGAGGATAGACCCGGCCACGGCCAAGACGGAAACGTTCGAGGTTGACGCCGACAAGGTCAAATTCATCATCGGCCGCGGAGGCAACAAGATTCGCGAGATCCAGGACCGTTGCCGGGTGTCGGTGCAAATAGGTAAACTATACCGCTTCCCCCTGTCCCCGCGGGTGTGGGGGGGGGGGGGTGGGGGGGGGATCGTCACGTAGTCATTAGTTCACCAACTCAGCGCGGTGTTCAAGAGAAAACGAGGCCGCTAGAAAATGTAGCGGAACCGGGCGTCTTGTACCAGTAGCGCTAGCCAATATCCATGATGGCCGCGCGGCGCCGCTGGACCATGGGCGCGCACACACGACGATGACGGTGCCAAAGCCCTCTTTTAGAGAAGAGTTGGCTGTGGCTGGCTGGATGTGGGCAAAGGAAAACGCAAAAGAGCAGCTCGGCGAATGAGAGTGCGATAAGCACGGATGAACAGAGCAGACATGAAAAGAAAAAAGTAAAATAGGGAGAGTTTATTTTTGTGCTCTTGCGCGCGCCTTCTTACAATTTAGTTAGTTGGAGAGGGAAAAGAGTAAAAATTCTCTCCCTTTTTACGAGGTGTCTGCCTCTTCTGACTGTTCTGCGTGTTCGTTGGTGTGTGCGCAGAGCGAGTCACCACAACACAGAAGCGTGTTGCCAGATTCATTGACAGTTTCAACTTGTCTTGTTGAAAGCAAAGTGAGGAAGGCAAAATGGACGAGACGATTCTGTTGTTTTTGTCGGTTCATAAAAAGTTGAAAAGACGTTCCTAATTCGAAATAGTAGTTTATGCAACAAGTTGCAAAAAGAGGATTTTTTCAGCACGAGTCGTACATTTATCCAACGAGGTTCACCGAGTTAGATAAATACGACGAGTGCTGAAAAAATCAAGTTTTGCAACGAGTTCCATACAACATTTTTTCATGTATTTTGTCAATAAATCGTTTAAATCAAAAAATGTTGAAAAGTGTTACTTTTCGAAACAAGTGCTGAAAAGTTCAACTTTTCAGCACCCATTTCAGTGCTGAAAAGTGTTACTTTTCAGCATTTATTTTGAAAAGTGTTGTTATTCGATTCTGTTATTTTTGGTACAGAAAAGTAGGCTATTTCGTCGTTCAAGAATGGCAGGAAAAGTAAGTAGTTTCACGACGGAATTGCAAAAAGTATACATTTTAAAACCTTGCTACTTTACGACTGGAACGGAATCGGTTTGCTTCGATGTTGTGTAGATCATCAACACTTGAATTTTTCATAAGCTCATGCAAAGTTTGCTGGCGACATTCATGAGATAAGAAACGTAAACAAGAGCATTGCAACAGACTTGTCAGATTTACGATATAATTCCTGATTCCAAATTTTGAAAAGAACCGACCGGGTTTACAGAGATGATCCAGAAGAATTTTTTTCATGTCTCGGCGAGTTCTATTGACATTGACATAAGATGTGAAAGGAATGCACTCACTGTTTAAAGTTCGTTGGTAGACTTCGAGTTTTGTGAAATATTTACCTGGTTGCTCAAGGAGCTATTACACTACCGCAAACAAACAAACTCGCACTTTTTCGTGTTTGACAGTTTGCCAAACTCGCAAACTTGTTTGCGGCAAACTCGCGAACAAGGTGAAATATATACAGACTGACGTTTGCACAAACAAATCCAGGCAACCAAACAAAGCAGGCTAGCAAACTGTTAAGAAGTGCGAGTTTGTTGGTTTGTTTGCCGTAGTGTAATACAGTCCAGACTCGATTATCCCCTTGTATGGGACTTCGGATAATCGAATCACGAACAAAAAAAAAAAATGTTTTCGTATTTTTTTAATTTTCTTGATTTTGACATAAAATTCGAGTTCGGCGACCCCAAAATAGTCAAATTTGAGTTGTTGAGTGAATATTAAAAAATAAAATGCATTTATCAATATTACATCACCGCCATTTTGGCCGCCATCTCGGATTTGAAAATTCTGAATCATTTTAGCGTAGTCTAGGAGTCACACTTAAGCTTGACAATCAAAAATTAGACAGCGAAAAAAAAAACGTTTTTTCGTGATTCGATTATCCGAAGTTTCGATTACTCGAAGTGAATTTTTTTCGAGGCCTTCGGATAATCGAGTCTGGACTGTAGCTGTCAAAATGCATATCCGTCTTTTTCTCGTGTTGCTCCAGAATGACTTCAAGCTTGGGAATTGTCAAAATAGTTCAAACTGTCAAAAGCTTATCTGCTTGTATCTCGTGTTGGTCCAGAAGTAGTGCAATTAGGTACCTGGAATTGAATTGTGTGATTGGGAAACGCTAAGGCACTTGAAGTTCACATCTGTGTTTGGGAAGTGCACGTTTGGCCTGGATTTTCAACGAATTTTATGTTAACTAATCAATGTTTACAAAGTCGAAATGCTCTGCAATGTGTTTGTTTTTTAAGATACAGAAATTTAAAAAAAAATCGAAAAAATTGCTTGGTTTTTCATAGGATACCCGATTTGTTAATACTCTAAAACATTGCATTGCTTTGCCTTTAACTAAAGTACAATTTTGAAAAATTGCTTATAAATTACGAATCGAATGGTACAAATACTGTACAATAGGGTTCTAAAGCCCTATGTCAATTTGTATGTCCATCGGTAAAAAAACAAGTTTAAAACCCATTTCTTATCACTTTTTTTTCATAACAAGACAACATTTTTCCGATGGCTCGCTTGGAACGAGCTGTCAAGTAGGACCTTTTCTGTCAAGAAGGGCCGCGAAGTTAATTTTTAAAAATTAGTTTAAAAATCCATTTTATTTAAATCCTTTGCGGTCGTACCAAGGGTCACTGTACTCACAAAAAAAGAACCTTAATCGTGGTGAACAATAATATCACAAATTTAAGCTTAATTTTAGGACCCAATTTCGGTTTTACTGGACGAAGTTGAGGTATCGAGAAATTAAAAAGAGAGAGAAATTAAAAATTTAAAGTTCGCGTAGTTTATGCACAATCGAAGCAAGTTTCTATCAAAACTTCGTCGAAACAATTTGCAAATTTCGGCAGAAAAACGTTAAGATTTGTCGGAAAACGGACCCTTTTCTGATAAATTAATCATAGTTTTCGAGATTCAGCACTCAGTTTTTTTTATTTCGACAGAACTTTTTCGAAATTCTACGTCCAAATCTTGATAATCTTTAAGCAAAACGTGTGCTTCTCTAACACAGACATCCACTTCAAGTACCAGAATTCGACGCCAACATTTCAAAAAGCATCATGTACACACCATCCTTTTTGAGAAAAACGCATTTGAATGTTGAGCATCCATTTTCAATTCCCATTTTAATATAAAAGCAAAATAAGATGTTCTAATGATAACAAACGATGAAAACGTTGCTTTTATTGATACTTGATCATCCAAATTCAATAAAACATTATTTCCGTAATTTTATTTGAGAAAAACAAACATAACTTCTTTTGAAATCACCAACGTCTATATCACCCTGCTGTCATTGAGGGGGACGCTTTGTTATGATTCGTTTTTCTTCGCCGAATGTACATGGCGCTTTGTTCATGTTGCTTTTTTTCGTCACGAGGTTCATGTAGTCTTTTGTTTGACAGGTTGACAGGGCTATATAAACAGGGACTGCTGATGGCAGAGATTTTGTTTATGTTACTTTATTTAAAATCATGATTAAACAGACTTTACTGAAGTAACTTTTGCTCATGTTTGGTGGAGAGGTAGCTTATTAGGAGTACTTTCAGAATATGCAATAACTCAGAAAGTGTCAACATGTACATGATGCCTTTTGAAATGTTACCGTCGAATTGCATAATTGTTTGCGTCGGCTTTCATATTTATACATTCATAAGTTCCTTGTCTTTGTTTCATTATTTCCATACATCTCCGTACAATCCTGCTATTTTAAAGTAATTGGAATTTACCAACTTATGCTTCGTTCCCAATCTAGCGTTCGTAATTTTTTTAAATCATTTCCATTTCTGATAAAGGTCCAGTTATTAGATAACTTTGTCACCATACTCACACTATTTCTCAAATGTAGTCTAGTGCTAGTTCCTTCTCAGTTCTTATGTGTTTCTTCTGTCGGCTACCCAATAGATAGTTGTAGTCGATTTCGTGGCAACGCTATTCTTTGTACCATTGAAAGGGAAAGGGGTTAGACGTACTGGTTCTTTTACGTGAAATAGAACTCCTTTTAAAAATATGGTGACTCTGGCATCTTAGGGTGGATTTTCATAACTCCTGAATTATTGTCCTTGAATTCATGTTACCGGTTCAAATTTTAAAAGAATTATTTTTCAATCATCTTCAAAGTTTTAACTACGAAATAATGCAGAAATGTGTTTGCTTACATGAATAAAAGTGACTGACATCAATTTTTCATCAATTCTTATTGAATTATTTAAAAAAAACTGATGTTAAAAATTCAAGGTGAGCGCTACAACAATTGAATAGATGTCGAGCAACAATTCAATTCTTGTCGAACAAGAATTCAATTCATGTCGAGCAAGAATGAATTTATAGCTAACAAAAATTCGTGCTATAACCTGATTTGACAGATGTTTGTGTACATTTTCGTTATTCTGCGATTTTTTACGGCTGTTTGATACAGGTCGCCGGAGTGGAATCGCTTCGCCAGCCGGGTAAAGCAACAAAGGCAGGTTCTGCTCGCATCTTGGTACGGATCGTGTTGCTGCGGGTCGACTACTATCTGTTCCAGAAGAGTCACGTGACGGGATAACTAGCGGTTTATATAGGTCGAATAGAGCGGCTGCCGTGGCGGAGAAGGATCCGGCGGTTTTGATCATGATTTCAATGATTTTATTTCTCAAGTCAAGCCAATTCCGTACAATTCAAGTTTCTTCTCACTGGACTGGTTCTCGTAATCGTCGGTTCCTCAAAAAGGCCAGTGCAACCGTTGGATTGGTACAAGGTTCTATTTTTTGGAAATCGGCAATTGATTCTTCCCGAACGACGGATGAAACAGTTCCGGCAGTACTTTCTCCCGCTTTGCTGTAGGATGGGACTTGATGAGATGTGTTAGTCGCAAAAGTGTCGTCCACTTGTCTTTTGGTGTCCAAAGCTGGGATATTCCTAATGCTTAGGCTGTTACAAATATTTATCAAAGTTTTTGCATGAGCCTCGCCCCACAGCCCCCTTTCAGAATCGGTTGAAAAAATCAGAGGACAAAATACTGAAATATGAGTTTTAGTGAAATTTCTATGTAAAGTACCGCAATTTATTTTTGATTTTTTTTATATCGCATATTTGCATCAAGTTGTGAAAATTTGGAAGAAGTCGATTATCTTCAAAAATCTAAATCAAATCGTCCTGCAACATTTCCTTGGCGGGATTCCTACTCTAAAGGCTTGAAGGGTGAGGCAATCCAAACCTCTGTTTACACCTAAGCTTCCATCCCCCCACAGTTCGAACTGACGACCAGCGACTCTACCAAACAGGACCCAGGGAGACGACTTTTTCAACTGTACTAAGCTAACGACCTAACCTTCTAGTTTAGACGGGATTCACATTTACTTCCAGGCCGACGGAAGGCCACCGCGATTTTTAATAGGCTTGATTGACCGAATTTTGTCCTGCAAAAGAATCGAAGTGAACTAATTGACCGAAACTGATCGATACCGCAATCCGACATGGTGCAAATCTGCCTTTTCTTTTAATTTTTACTCGCTGGCAAAAATGAGTTGGGGGTTCCCAATCGTTTCATATTCCTGCAAAAACATTTTTAACTGAGATTGAATGGTTCCGCAAACATCAGTCGTACAGTTTTTTTTACCATCTGATTTTGACAGAAGGGCCACGTTCACTCATTCATTTTGCGCGAACGCAACCCAATTTGGCTGGGTTGCCATAAAATTGCGTGCAACATTGCACCGGTACGGAACCGGTTTGACAAGAATTCAACAGCAAGAAACAAGAATTCAGGAGTTATGAAAATGGACCTTTAGAGGCAAAGCTTCTTTGACTCTAGCTCCCCAATAAGACCCGACTCCAAAAACTCTCATTTAAAGTTGCTGAAATGAATCTACTCCGGCTTTTGAAAATTTCGATACCTCGGCTTCTCAGTTCGCTATTACCATCTCATTGCCAAAACATTTGGTACCTCTCTTCTACAACTGTTCTGCTGTTACAAAATCTAACGAATATTTCCCCCTCCTCCTTTCTCTCTTACCCGCAAACCCCACAGACAAGCAGCGCAACGAGAACGGCCAGAACAACATCTCGGTGATGGGCGACCAGTCCAATATCGATCGGGCGCGCGACATGATTGACCGAATCATCAACGACGACCGCGACCGGGAGGAGCACCGACGCGACTAGGTTTGTCTCTAGATTTTAAGTAACTTTGCGCCGTTGAGCCGAAGAGGGACAAAAGTTAAGAAACAAACTAAAACAGTAAAAACTCACAATTAATAAAACAAAACAAAAAAAAAACTTAAATAAGGACCGTTTAAACAGTGCAGCAAAGAGAAAGTAACGTGAGTCGAGTAACGTTCACACACAGACAAAAACAAAACAGCAAACCGTAAAAAAAACTGAACCGCGAACAGAAAAACAAAAGCAGAATTAGGGAGATTTGCATTTATGATTTTTTTTTATTATCCTGATCGTGTTTCGTCAGAGAGACAGACTGTACCGTACACCGTGTAGTAGCAGAAAGGCAGACCGTTGAACACAGAAAATGGAAATGGAAGTGTAAGAGGAGATAGAGGGAACGAACCGCTTCCAGGGAGCACTTCCACAGATTCGCACGCGCGGGCGTACAGACACACAAACACACACACACTCACACATACGCTAGAGAACCAAGAACGTCGTAGCTGAGAGAGAAACGCGTAAAGTATAATCACTAGTAAAAGCAACAAAAAAGTAAACTCTTACCAACTCACCAACTGTGTGATGTCCGTCGATATAAATTACCTGAAAAATTTAATTTGTATTTTACACCGCGCGCGCTTTGATCGTCCACACACAGCTTAAAACCGTGACACCGTGAAAAAGAGCGAAACACAGTAAAATGGGAAAAGAAAAATACATGGGAAAAACCGCGAAAACACAGCAGAACACTTTTCGGGCGTGTGGGGCCGAAGTCAGGTGATAAAATGTAAATAGATTTTTAGAAATTTATATTTCTAAGACTACATAAAGACTTGATCGATTCCGCTGACTAAGACTACTCAGAGACTAGGGACAGCAGCATTAAAAAAGAGAGTACCCAACAGCAAAAGGAACAACAACAGCAGCAGCAAAGTAAAACAGTAAAATGAACAAAACCATTCTAACCTAACCAGCAGCCGAAACAAAAAAAAAGCTAAAACGTACCGATGGAACACAGAGGAGAGCAAACCGAATGTTTTGAAGGAAGGAATGAGGCAAGCGTAAATGAAGTGAAAACACAGACACACAGACAGTCACACAGGAGTAACAAAAAAAGTTGACGTGAAATACAAATGTTCATTTTTTACTTTTAAGCAGTTGGAAAACATTAAAGCTGAAACTGGTCGAAATAACTAATCCGTGAAGAAATTCCGTTGTTGTGTTGCATCCGAAAGTCCGTGAAGAAACTATTCTAATCTAATCTAATCGAACACAAGCGCAGCCAGTCCGAAGAAAGCATCCGGAAAGAACTTATGGTTAGATTACGCCTTAAGTTCTTTCTTGTCATTATTAATGATTGCAGTACTTTCGAGAACCCCCGAAATGCATTACACTCACTAAAGTGGCCCGGCCTACTGCGTTGCATTAACCGCAAGAGACAGATTCTATGAACGGAACCCACATTTCATGGAATCATCAGGGGAAGAAGAAGAAGTGGGGACATACCGTACCAACCACTTCGAGTTATTTATAGAATATGATGTGTGGTGTGTGTAGGGGAATCGTTGGGAAAGGGATTGTTGTATTATATAGTAAATGACCTTGTGACATTATTTCACCACTACGGATTAATTCACTCAAGGGGTGTCAACCCCTCGGTGGCCGAGTGGCTAGAGCATCTGACTACCAATCCAAAGGTGTGTGTTCGAATCCCACCTGATTCCATGCGTTTTTTTGTTCATAATCAAGCAGACCGGTCGGGAATCGAACCCGGAACCTTCCGCTTATGAGGCGGGAGCCGTAGCCATTAAGCCACGGGCCGGTCTCGAAAGTCCGTGAAGAAACTATTGAATATATTCTCCGAGAACCGTTTTGAGCCCGCGCTGATACACTTGATTGCGAACAAAGTGGAGTTCTACACCCTCGGGAGACGAAGCGAGCGGCAACTCCGCGTCGTTGTCAGCGGACTTCCACCGGCTTCACCAGAATACAGAGTTCCCAAATTAACCAGTTAGGCTAGGTCCAACTATAAACTTGGTTCGGCTTAAACCTCCCTACATCCTTACCAAAAATCATGATTTTCTGAGTTCAATATCCCACTTTTCATACGATTTTTTGAGTTCAGGTACTACAACCATAAAAATGGTTATATGGGTTGAACTCAAAAATTCGTATGAAAAGTGGGATATTGAACTCAGAAAATCATGATTTTTGGTTAGGGTGTATGTAGTTCAATCCTGGTTCAGTGAACCATGAACCATGGCTTAAGCCAGGCTAACCAGGCTAATGATAACCATAGCTATAATGCTGCTGTGTAACAAATATTATGATGTAACAATGTTACAATGTGTTGCGGCTGAGGACAAAACGCAAAGGCCAGCAGAGCCAACCAAGACCCCTACACAATCCCCCTTCCCTTCCCACGCCTTGTCTTTAACATCAATCCCTTCCCTACTAACCCCGAGTAGGCCGCGGGTAATCGGCTCCCCTTCCACTAACATTTACACACAAGATCCTCTGTAATTATTAAGTCAAATGTAATTACAAAAGCCGACTCGGTCCTAACCAGGTCCCAGTACCGAAAAGGACCTAATAAAATAATTTTAGGAAAAAAAAAATAAATAAAAAATAAAAAAATGTTACAATGTTACATTCTCGTTACACCGTTATATGGTTACACCGTAACAATATTACATCGCAACATTCGTTACACCGTAACATTGTTACACCGCAACATTCGTTGCATCGTATCATTCATTACACCGTGGCATTCGTTACACCGTAATAATGTTACGGTGTAACAATGTTACGATGTAACAAATATTACGGAGTAGTAGATTTGGGGTTGAACAGTGTCACGATGTAACAAAGCTTGCCGTTTAGCCTAACATTCTTTGAATCAGGTTCAAGCCAATGGTTCATTTTGGCTAGCCTCACCTGGGTTGAACCAAATGAACCATGGCTCACGGCTCTCTGTGAGCCTGAGCCGACGATGTTTTTATTGATGGGTGCCACAATCCCGTTGCAAAAACAATCACTAAACTGCCACCAAATCACTTGAATTGTTAATTAAAGTTACTTCGTCCGTCTCGAAGAGAATGGATGTATTTACAGCACATTTGACACACGGCGTATTTTCTGGGCAACCTTAAGGAAAAAAATAGTCATCGTTACTTTCAAAAGTGTCTTATAGGAAATTTTCTCAGCTTTCCAATGCTTCTAAGAGCGAAATGTTTCATCGGAAAATTTCTGAGATATCTCAATTTTAATTAATTTGTTTTAAAATCCCTAATCATTCATTGGAAACTTTTAAATAACAGTCCAGGAAACTTGTCAACTAATGTGTTTCATGTGTCATTTACTCATCAAAATGTGCAAAGATAAGACAATAAACAACTTTGTAGAAGGTTGCAAACCGCTAAACATTTTGAAAATGAAGTTTTAACCGATTTTTTAATATATGGGATTTATTCAGAAATTAAAATCATAAAACCGCATTAAAATATCATTTTCACAAGAACAAATAGATTATTACATAATTGTTGTGTACAAATAACACCGGTCTGCTCTGATTCAGCTTGGAATTAGCTGCTACAACCGAAATTTTTACAGGTTTGAGATTGATAGGGTATTACAAGATTTTTATGAATAAATATCATATTTCCTTAATCAAACATTAACCAGTTGCATACAAACACAAAACATGTTTAATACTCGATATATAACTGCAAACTACTGTTGCAGGCTTTAGGAGAAATACTTTTCATTAGTATGAAATGATCGTTTTAGTTTTTTTTTGTATCAAATGAATTACCAATATTTTAGAATTTTTTAAAACTCTCATCTTAAATCTCATCTCTAAAAAAAAATATTTCTTGATTTTTGTTCAAATAGTTTCGAAAAGGTTTTTGTTTGATTTTTTTTGTTAAAATAATATTAAAAAAAAAGTTTGTGACAGTGTTTTCAGCATTCTGAATTGGAAGACTCGAGTTTTATTGCTACTTTTAAGTGCATTTTCAACAGAAAATATTTTATAAAATTTTATCTTTATTTTATACTCATGAAAATATGACTTTTGAAGCTTGCAACAGTAATATGTAGTACATTTTCGATTTTAAATCATGTTTGTATTTATGTTCCTGGTTAATGTTTGCTTAAGAAAATATCAAATTTATTCATTAAAATTTAATAATACCATTAACAATCACAAACCTGCCAAAGTTTCGGTTGAAAAAGGTAAATCAGAGCAGACACGTGATATTTGTACACAAAAAAATTAATAATCTAATTATTCTTGCAAAAATTATATTTTTACACTGTTTTATGATTTTAATTTCTGAATAAATATCATATATTCAAAAACTCAGACAAAACATAATTTTCAAAATGTTTAGCGGTTTGCAACCTTCTACAAAGTTGTTTCTTGCCTTATTTTGCACATTTTGATGAGTAAATGACACATGAAACACATCATTTGATAAGTTTTCTAAATTGTTAGTACAAAATTTCCAATAAATAATAAAGGAATTTAAACCAAAAAACTTAAAATAAAGATATCTCAGAAATTTCCCGATGAAACATTTCGCTCTTAGAAGCATTGGAAAGCTGAGAAAATTTCCTATAAGACACATTTGAAAGTAGCGATGACTATTTTTTCCTGAAAAGTTTGTTCTAGAAAACACGCCGTGACACTTCTACAAACTGTGACAGTGTGTGTGCGCTATTCACCAGTTACAGACTTTCTCGCATATTACGGCTTTATTGTTTGGCTGTGCAAAAAATCAAAAAAAAAAAAAAATCAAACCATCCACATTAACGACCCCCGGGTCTTTTGTGGTCTCTATTGCAAGTTTCTGCTCGAACCTAGGAGTCCGAAGGCTTGAATGGGGAGAGCACCCAAACCTCTTTCTACTCCAAGGAACCTTCCACCCCAGTGTTTGAACTGACGACCTTTGGATTGCGAGTCCAACCGCCGCCAGCGATTCCACCGGAGTAGGCTAGGTTTGGTGTGTTGTTTGTACTTATGGCATGGAGACGACTCCTACACCTGGAATGACTTAACGGCCTAACAACCAAGGCCGGGACCGACATTTTACTTCCTCATCCGATGGAAGGTTGGAGCAGATGGGAAACGAACCCAGAATCATCCGCTTACAAAGCGGACAGCGTAACCATTCGGCCACGCACTGCCACCTGTGGCAATAATTGTTTAATTAAACCTAGAAAAATAAGGCATATTTGAATCAACAAAATGTTTTGTTGATTTGAAAATCAATATTTTAGTTTAATCAACGCTAAACGTCAAAGCAACTTTTTCAAAACAACGAAAGATTTTTGTGGAATTGAGAAAATCAAGGTTTGGTTCAACGCAAAATCGGCGTTGATTATATTCAACAAAAAATTTGTTGAATCAAACCTCGTACAGGCTGATCGTACAAAATATTTTTCTTGGTGTATGTTTAAAACTCATAAATCAGTTGCAAAGTAACCGCCGACCTTATAAGTCGAATTCTCAACGCCAGTCCGCAGTTTGTGTGCGCGTCGCCGCTTTTTTTAAAATGTGCACCGTAGAAAAAACATGTGTGGTTCTGGATTTTTGTCAACTCCAAACTCAACCAAGCCCAAAGCTTGTTAAAAATTTCTCGCAGACCTTCACTGCCGTTCTACGCATAATTGTACCATGTCATTTTTGGTCGATTCTGACTTTTAATCATTTTTATGTTTAGTTTGACGTTTACTTTTCGAAAAACACATAAAATCTAGTACTTTGTTCGGAAACTCATTGAAAATAACACCAAGTCTGTTTGTCCCATCGTTAGGACCCTTGCCTTACAGTTGGTCTAAATTCATTCTAAAAAGCCCAAAACCAAGCGTGGCCCATTCGTTAGAACATCTTCATTCAAATGCGTCTTTCTCAAAACGCACGGTTTGTACATAATGCTTTTTGAAATGTTGGCGTCGAATTTTGGTGAGACGTTTGGCTGCGTGCTGCTGTGTCGCACACTGACGCAGCCTAAATTGCAAGTCATTGTCTAGAAACGTCAAAACAAGAATTTAATCGGAGAGCATTCGTTGTGCGTGAGAGTTGCTTGGACCGGCTGTCGTGTTTTCTATTACGCTGCTTATTTCTGGTAAGAAATGGTTGCAAAATTTGAAATTATTATTGTTTTTACTAGGCGAAGTGTTTTTGATTCATTTTCCCTTCATTTTTTATGATACGTGTTCCAGTTTCCGTAGAAATTCCACCAAATTTTCATTCAATGAATCAATGAAAAGTGATGTAACATTTACAACCATGTATTAGCCCTTTCAGTCCCGTGTCTTTACAAGAATGTTGGGTATTGTCTGGTTTAACAAACTCAGAATAAAATTCAAATATTTAATAAAATTACTTAAAAATTATTTCAAGACCTACATTTTGAAAGATTGTAAATGTTTTGAATGTGTTCAATAGCGAACTGTTTGCGATCTCTCTCACTTCAAGCAATTACACCCAGCCTTATCAGTCGCTTCATCGTCAATAGCCACAGCACAGATAGTAATTCTTCATTCACTTTCAGCAGTCCCAACTGCTCATTTCGCTTCAGTTCTTCGCAGTCTCGAACTTCCACACCATGACGTCACTTGCTCAGCTATCCCGCGTCTACCCGCGGCTGTTGGCCGTCCGTAAGGCGGCGGTGGTCGCGTCCCGCAATCTGAACCTGCTCGAGTACCAGAGCAAGAAGCTGCTGGAGCAGAGCGGTGTGGCCATCCAGGCGTTCCGGGTGCTCGAGGGCCGCAAGGACGAGGACGTGCTGAAGGATTTCAGTGAGTTGAATTGATAGTTTGTTGTGTTGCAGAGAGTAATATTAACGTTTTGCAGACGTCAACGAGTACGTGGTGAAAGCGCAGATTCTGGCCGGCGGTCGGGGCAAAGGTCATTTCGATAATGGCTTCAAGGGAGGCGTGCACATCACGAAAGAGTAAGTTGAACCGTCTGCTGTTATCACTTGTTTAGCTCTTCAGGGGGTCCTGCCTGCACTGACCTTCTCTGCAGTTGAAAGTAATTTCTTTGTGTACGATCGAGATCACTGAACTCTCTTTGAGAGATCTCTACAGTTGGGCAAACCAATAAACTGATTTAACTGATCCAAATTTCTTCACAGCCGTTCCAAGGTGATCCCACTGGTGGAGAAGATGGTCGGCGCCAAACTAATCACCAAGCAAACCCCCAAGGACGGAATCCTGGTGAAATCGGTAATGGTCGCGGACAGCATTAACATCGTACGGGAAACCTACCTGTCGATCGTTATGGATCGCGAGCACAACGGACCAGTGTTGATCGCCTCGCCGGCCGGCGGAATGGACATCGAAGCGGTGGCCGAGGAAACGCCGGAAAAGATCAAAACCGTCCCCATCTCGATCCTCGCGGGCATCAGCCGTGCCCAGGCCGAGGACGTGGCGCGCTTCCTGGAGTTCAAGGGACCTCTGGTCCAGACGGCAGCCACGGAAATCGAAAAGCTCTACTCTCTCTTCCAGAAGGTAGACTGCACCCAGATCGAAATCAACCCGCTGGCGGAAACGGACGACGGTCGGGTGATCTCGGTCGACGCAAAGCTCAACTTTGACGACAACGCCGAGTTTCGGCAAAAGGACATCTTTGCGATGGAAGTGCACGAGGACACCGACCCCAAGGAAATCGAAGCCAGCAAATATAACCTGAACTACATAGCCATGGAGGGCAATATCGGCTGTCTCGTCAACGGCGCCGGACTAGCGATGGCCACGATGGACATCATCAAGCTGAACGGAGGCGCGCCCGCAAATTTCCTCGACGTCGGCGGAAACGTCAAAGAAGACCAAGTCCTGAAAGCCTTCCAGATTCTCACCTCGGACCAGAACGTGAAAGCCATCCTGGTGAACGTTTTCGGAGGCATCGTAAACTGTGCTACAATCGCGAACGGAATCGTGAACGCCACCAAGGTTATCGGGCTGCGAGTTCCGCTGGTGGTGCGGCTCGAGGGAACGAACGTGAACGCCGCCAAGAAGATACTGCAAGAGTCGGGGCTTAAGATTGAATCCGCCCAGGACTTGGACGAGGCGGCCAAGAAGGCGGTGCAGGCGATTAGTTAGGCGGATGTTTCGATTTGGTTAAGAATTGTTTGGCATTTATTTTAAATAGCTGTTGTAGTCAGTAGCATGTTAGACTACCGTTCTTGGATATTCGTGCAGCAACCGAGATGATGAATTTATATGAATTAAAGCGCAATGTCATTGCATTTTTAGTAAAATAAAGTATGTTTCTTCTGACATGAAAGAACCGTTCCACAATAATAGTGATATTTGCACTCGATCGTAATTTCTCGACTCACGATCGAGATTTATCGATAGTAATATTTCGATCTACCATTGACAAATTACGATCAAAATTTGTACAGACTCGATTATCCGAAGGCCTCGGAAAAATTTCACTTCGGATAATCGAATGACGAAAAAATACCCTTGAAGAGTATCGGGGCCGGCATTTACAAAGCGGAATCAGTGAACGTTTATTAATCAACTTAATGTTAATAAGTTAAGGTTAATTTTAACATTCCATAGGCCGCCTTCCTAAGGTGTCGTTGATAAGGTCCAGTTTGTGACGATACACTACCTTCCCTTTACTAAGCAATCGAATCCAGAAGGGAAAATATCACCAGTTGTGTTGGTCCGAGACGGGATTTGAACCCCGATCTACCGTTTATGAGGCGGAAGCGTTACCACTGGGCTACGTGGCTTGGTTTTTTAATCTTTGATATATTTAAATTTTCTCAAAATTAAATTTTCTTTTAAAATTGTTAATCTTGAAATATTAGATTTTTTAGAATTTTCGAAATAAAAAAAAATGCTGTTAGATTTTTTTTAAATCTTCAAAAGTAAAAAAAAATAGATTTTTAGTTTGTTTTTTACATTTCTATTTCTTTTTATATTTACTTTCTTTCTATATATTTTAGATAATTTTTCAATATTTTTTAGGTTTTGAAACTTTTAAGTCGTTTGTTTTGTTTGTTTTTTTCTTCTGTCTCTAAAATTTAATAAAAAAAAACAAAAATTAGATTTTTTTATTTGAACTTTTAAAAAACTTTTTAAAGGTTTTGTAAATTTTAAATGTTTTTTTATTTAAAATTTCTAAATACAAAAATAATTAAAATCTTTAAAAAAAAAATTAAATCGAATTTTAAAAATTTCAAAATTTCAAAATATTTAGAAATGTTGAAACTTAATACTTCTAGAAATTTCATTTTAGTATTTTTCGACTTTTTTTGTAGTCTCTTCGTAGAAGTTGAATGGCTATCTTCCCTGAACCGTGCGGCACACGCGGTTCACTTGTACCTCGGTTTTTCTTTGCGCCTGCTTTGTTCGGTACGATGGTACGATGAACCAAAATACCAACACACAAAAGGGCTCGTACCGAAGCTAGAAAACCAAAACCGCGGTGTGCGTTGTCACTGGCGCATGGGAAGCTTGCTACACTGAAAGCCCGACCATGGTAGTTTTAAGAAAATTTGCTAAAAATGCTGCTTATTAAATTAACTGTGGCTTTTTGGTGAAAGTAAACGCAAATATGGTAAAATGTACCATGCTTCCACAAAATTGCATGGTAGCAATTACGAAATCATTATCATTCTCTCCATAATCGAGGATTAAAATTACCATACCGCTCGTCCCGCCCGTGTGGATCAATCGGACCGCGCACTGGACTCCAATCCAGAGGTCGCTGGTTCGAATCCCGCGGCGGGCGCTCTAAAATTCTTTGTGTAAATATTGGGTATTCGGCGCCGTCGCTCCGTGCCATACTCTAGTACACTTAGGAGCCCAGGGCGGCGAAGTCCTTGTAGTTAAAAAGGAAGACACTAGTGGTTGGTACTAGCAATGGTGGCCGACAGCTATAAAGTCAACTTCGTTTTTTTTTTCTCGATATAGTAAAACTGACTGCGTTAATCAGTCAATCCAAGCACGAAATGTTTTTAGCAAAAATACGTCGGTGCGTGTTCTCAATTTAACCCTACAATATGGTAGCCACTACCATGGATGGGTTTGTCACAAACGCTTGTTTGATTAAGAATATGTAGGATTAAAAATATTCTTTTGGTGAAAATGCGTTTTTTATTTCTTTTGGAAAACATCATTTATAATACTTTGCTTTCATCATAAGACTTTCTTTTGTGCTGACGTTATAAATAAACAGAGTCGATGTTATGAATTGAAAGAAGTTCCACCATTGTTATATTCTTTAGTAAGAAAGGCTCTATCTCACCCCAGGTGGGATTAAATCGGGTTTTTTTTTAGTTTTCCAGATAAAGATTAAAAAATTACAGATAAAAATTAAGATTTTTTTTGAGATTGTTTGAAAATGTTGATATCATAAAATTATTAAAAAAAATATTCTAAGGTAAATCAAATGATTGAAACTTGTTTTTTTTTTATTTTCAAAAGTTTTTGATCTCTTTAAAATTAATATTGCAATTTCTGAAATTTATCATTTTTTTTAAACTTGTGAAACTCTTGAAATTTGGAATTTTCAAAACATGCTCCGAACACATTGTGATTGTCAAGATCGTTAGTCGTAATTTGTCGATAGTAGATTGAGGTGAGTAGGTTAGATGATTATTGGGTATTGTTATAGTTGGTAATGGGGTGTGTGTTATGTGTTTGGGGGTGAGTGGGGAAATAGTTGTTGGTGTAGGTGTGGGGTTGGGGGGAAATTTTTGGGATGGGGGGGTGTGTGGTGAGAAGTATAAATGGGTTTATAGGTGATAGGATTTTTTTGGGGGTGGATTATTTTGAGATGGTGGAGGGTTTTTTGGGTGAAATGGGATGGGGGAAGGGTGTGGATGGGGGGAGTTTTGGGAGTGGGTGGTGAGTAAATTTGAAGGTTTTGTTGGGATTTTTTGAATGTGAGTGGGTAGTGGTTTATTGGGGTTGGTTTGGGGTGTTTTGTGAGAATGATTATGGTATTGGGGGATTGGAGGGGGTGGGGTGTTGGTTGTGGTAATTGGTATGGTTGGAGGAATAGTGGGTGTGGAAGAAGGAGGAAGTTGAGGAGGCTTTGTGACTCGGCTGGCCATCTTCGTCCTCTTGACAGTCCATGGCATCAGCTTCTTCCGCCACCGCTGGTTTTTCCCGTTCAGGCTGCTGCTCCTCTTCTCGCCCGTCCTTTTCTTCTGGATCTCCCGGACCTTCTTCCTCCTCCGCCACCGCTTCCTCAACCACAGGTTCAACCGCCTGCTCCTCCTCCTCCTCCTCCTCCTCCTCTTCACTCTCGCTCTCCTGTTCTTCCTCGAGCCGTTTCTGCACGCCTGCTCCTCGTCCGTTCTGACGGCTCGTTTCCACCGGTTGCGGCTGTCGTGACTCCTCCCGGAACAGATCCCTAAACTCCTCGGTCAGCGCGGCGTACCGCTTCTGGAGTGTCTTTTCGCGCTCGGTCTGCCGCATCACGTCCTCCGTGAGCGATTCCATGCGCTTCGGAATGGCGAGGTCCTCCTGGGCGGCGAGGAACTTGAACGTGGACAGGGCCAGGTTGTTCTGTTCGATTTGCTCGTTGGTTTCCTGGTACTGCTTGATGAGGGCTTGGGCACGCGCCTGGTAGCCTCCGGTGAGGATTTTGAGCTTCTTCTCGATCTTGCCGCACCGTTTGGCCTCTTTGGCCATGTGTTTGCGGTTGATTTCCAGCCGCTTTTCGGCGGATTCGATGCGGTCTTTCTTGCTGGCCAGATTGGCGCGGGTGTAGCGATTCTGGGAGGGCAGGTAGAGCACCTGCGAGAGACACTCGGTCCAGACTTGGGTGTACGATTCGAGCGAGAGGTCGCCGTGGGCCATGCCGGTTTTGACGACGCCCATTTCTTCGCGCAGCAGTTCTTTGGCCTGGTCGAGGTCGGTTTCTTCAATGTCTTCGTACGGGTGCTGCTCCAGGTAGGACAGATGGGCGGACAGCGGGTTCTTCTTGGTGGGCGGGGCTTGCGGATTGACCACCGGGTTGCGAACTGCGTCGTAGTTGAGCATTTTGACCATTTCCTGCTTGACGAGTTCCTCGGCGCGCTGCAACTCGGTTAGACCTTGCATTTCGTTCGGGGGACGAAGCACGGTCATGTTGATGTCCAGGGGACGCGGCAGCTCACGCTGGATGACCTGCGAACGGAGCGCTAGTTCTTTCGCTTCTTGGGCACGTTTTGCCTTCTTACGCTGGGCGTCGACATCGGCCTGGTCGGCCACCATCGGCTCGGCGCCCGATCCGTCGTCGGCGGTTTCGTCGGTTTCATTGTCCGGTACAACAATTTCGTAATCGTTGCGAGGCGCCGGCAGCAAGGAAAGACCTTCCTTCAGCGATGATTTCAGCTGTTTCTGGTAGTTTTTGTAAGCGGCGGGAGTTTCCACCACCGACATCGTCTCTTCGGCGTTGATGTTCAGCTTGTCCCGGACAAAGTTTGGCGTGGCTCCCGTGTGGGTGGTACCGCCGGGAGTTGCTCCGACCGGCACCATTGCACCGGATGCAGGCGTAAGGAAACCAACCGGAGTGGCCGCCCCGTCAGGTCCTCGAACGGAACGGAATGGCGTCGCCAGAACCGTGTTCGGCGTGGCAGCCACTTGGCTCTGCGGAAGAGCCCCGGAAAAGTCCGACTGAACAAGCGGAGTGTTGACTCCACCCTTAAGCGGAGTATCCACGTGGGTGAGAGCCATCATGTTCTGGGCCTCCTGCAGAATACGATCCGTGACGGGTGCCGGAGTTCTGGGAGTGGCCTGCACCTGCGGCGTAATGCTGTAATCCGCCAGCAAAGCATCGGTCGTCTCCACACCCGACTCGGACGCAACCTCTTTGGCGATCTCACTGGCCCGTCCCAACTTTACGACCTGCTGCAACTCCTGATCGGAAATCTGCGGCTCCGGCAGCACCAACTTGGACCGCTTCTTCGCCGGTTCCTGATTCTGCAGCATCGCCAACGGGATGTCATTCTCCTTCTTCTGCTTCAACTTTTCCTTGTCCTTCTTGCGCTCTCTCGCCTCCTTCTCCGTGCGCAACTCCCCGTCCAAGTTCTGCTGTCTCAAGCTGGAGAAATCCGCCGCTATCGGAACGACAAACTCGTCAGTCGTGTCGTAGAACCCAGCCTGTGGTTCCTTCTCAAACGGAATCTCCGAGTTGTAATCAATGCCCTTCAACTTGCGCTTCCGGTTGCCCAACCCAATGCCGGCCGCCCTCAACTCCCTCCGCTTCTGCAGCGCGGCCAATCGGCGTGCCTCCTCCAGCTGCTTCTCCCGAGCCTTCCTCTTCGCCTTCTTGCCCTGCGTATTTGCCAAGCGGGCACGCGCCTCCGACAGCATCTCCAGCTCGTCCTCGTCCATGTCCTTTGGATCGGGCCGCGCCGGCTTCGTCTCCGGATTCGGATCAATCTCGCCCGGCTTCAGCTTCCTCGGGTCGTCCATCCCACCATCCTCCCCGTCCTCCTTGCGCTGGGCCTGATCCAGCAGGTACTCGTACCGCTCCAAACATTGCGCCGCCGTACGGCCAATAATCGGCGCGATCGTCCGCCACTGGGTCGGCATCAGCTTGGCCAGATGGAGCAACTTCTCGTCCTCCTCGCGGGACCATTCCGTCTTCTTGATGCTCGGGTCGAGCCACTCGTACCAGCGCGCCTTGCACTGCTTGGCGGACTTTCGGTGCAGCAGCGAGGCAATTCGGGACCACTGGTTCTTGCCATATTTCATGACGGCCGCTTTAAGGATTTCATCCTGGAAGAAACCGGCGGAAAAAACATTCGGAATCCACCCAAAAAAAAATGATATAATTACATACCTCGGTGTTGCGCCAGACACCTCCTTTTATCATGATTCGAGGCATCTTGGCGGCGGGAAGTAGTTTGCACTGTTTTTACCACTGGAAATTGATTTTTTACAAGTATTTTTTGCGATTTAAACTTTCAATCCGGCGAGGAACGCAAATTCGTGAAAAAGCCGTCTCTCGCGTTTTGGTGTCGTTTTGCTAATTTGACAGTTCAAACGTCCAATCGGGAACCCTACAACAGCTAAAGTTTTGAAGTTTTGCTGCATGGGATGCAAAATGAGGAAAGGGCGTAAACGCCTAGGAAATGAAAAACTTATCGAGAAATTAAAAGTGAGAGTGTGTGCGTGCAACATGGAGTTAAACTTTTCAAAGTGCCATGGGTATCTTCACAGAAAGTTTACCTCCGTGTTGCACACACTCTCACTTTTAATTTTTCGAAGGAAATTTCGTTCTTATTTTTGTCAATGTTTTGAAAAATGAGAATGGCCGTTTTACAATGTTTTGCTTGAGTTGAGTGTGCGCATTTCCCATGCAGCAAAAGTTCCACTTGAAGGTTTCAAAACGTATAAATAAAAACAAACACCTCTCCACGCGAGGCGAGAGACCGCACTAAAATTTTTCAACTCCCAGAACTCAGACCAATCATTCAACGCTAACTTCCTCCGAAAAACCGGCGAACCCGAAATGGCCGATGCTGCCGGCGATCCGCTACCGGAAAATCCCTTCACAGGAATGCACATCAACGATACGGCTTTTCTGCAAGATGTGCAGGGCCGCAGTCCGTGCGTTCGCTGCAATAAATCGCGCAAGTTTTTCTGCTACGGAAGCGGCTGCTACGTGCCGGTGGCCGAGCTGACCGGAAGGGTGCCTTTCGTTAAGGTAAGGTTTGAGGGCGTGTTTGTTTTTAGAGAGTGGTTTTTGAAACTTTTTTTTTCCTGGTTTTTAGTTGCCGATCCAGATCGACATCATCAAACACAGGAGCGAAATTGAGGGAAAGTCTACGGCTGTGCATGCGGCAGTTTTGGCACCGGATGATGTGACCATATACACCTATCCGGACATTCCGGATTACCGGAAGGAGGAGGGAGCGGTGCTGATATTCCCTACGCCGGACGCCCTGACGGTGGACGGGCTGTTCAGTGGGGAATCGTTGAAGTTTAAGGACAATTACGGCTTGCCCAAGGGGTATCACATCGGGACGTTGCTAAAGTGCAAGCTGAACGATCTTGTAGCAGAGGAGGAAAGTGCTGATGGTGGCGAGAAGAAGAAGCACGCAGCGTTGGCACATCGACTTCCGGTCCGGAAGGCCGTTTTCATCGACAGCACTTGGAGTCAGTGCCGGGGAATCTACAAGGACGAGCGAGTTGGCTGCCTTCAAACGGTGGTCATTCAGAACCGGATATCGCAGTTTTGGCGCCATCAAAAAGACAGTCCGCGTTGGTTCCTGGCCACCGTTGAGGCCATTCATCAATTTGTCATAGAACTGCACATTACTGCCTACGGGTTGGACGAACGCTACAAAGGGCTGCAGCATTTGGGATATTTGAACTTCCCAACAAACAAAGTGGTTTCGGCGGACCGCGTTCGGGAAGAAGGAGAACCGGAGCCGTACAACGGCCAGTACGATAATCTGCTGTTCTTCTTCCTTCACATGTATAATCTAATCCACGAATATTACGAACATCATACGTTGAGAGCCTATCGGAGGCCACTATTTTTGGAGGACAAATACCAGAAAAAGTTGCAGGAACAGCAAAAGACAGAAGAATCCGTTTGACAAGGTCAAGTTTTGTTATTTCGATACTGTTTATTTAAAGACATTTAAAGAAAGCTTACAAACTACTTTTTCTTTTTCTTACTGGACTCGGGTTCCGATCCTGGGGTTGTGACTTGAGCTTCCGGACGGGCTTTCTGCCAGCTCAGTGCCTTGCGGCGATAGATTGGCCACGGCGGAATGGTTAACTGTAAATAGGCAAAAACATTAAAAGCACCTGTAAGTAGTAAAACCAACCCCCAAAACTTACGATCGAAGCCAGCAGCACTCCGGCAATTAAAATGTACACCGTCTGGGAGAACTGTTGGATCACGTAGCCCCAAACGAGTCCGACGGCACCGAACAGGGTGATGATCAGCCGAGACAGACGCTCGGCGCGGCCCTGGCCCTCAAAGTCCTGCAATACAAATAAGGAGCCATTTCAGCTACGTTACTACTTTATTTATGCCACTTTAAACATCTTACCATGTGCGTTGCAATGTTAAACATTGTACAATATTATTATTAAATTCCTTTTATCGCAAAATAAGCACTTTTTACCCAGAATTATAATTCAGCGAAAGAAACACGTCAGGAAATCTGTCCAAGCGGCGGCCACGGAGCAAAAATCGAGATTCTCGGTTGTTTGACAGATGCGCTGACGAGGTTTGTTTTGTAAACGTCATCAGGTGCGATGTGCGATGTTTTCGATTTTGGAGAGGAGTTGGACACAAGAGCGTTAGTCCGACAGATGCGAAATGTCGGAGTTGATTAAATGTGAAAATTTAACCCTCCGGCAGTCGCATATGTGTACTTTGTACACACTTTGTAACGACACTTGTATGAAACGCCAAAACACGCGAATGCCGATCGGTTCGAAGGTTGTACACAAGAGTGACAAGATTTTTTTTAAATTTTGTAAAATCTCAAGAGATGCGCTGCCCCATATAAACTTCAACGATTAAAAGTGACCCTTAAACCCTAAACCGATTTGGCTCAAAATTGGCACAGTTACTTATTTTTGCTTAAAGAATCGAGCCATAGAGTATCCCTGATGTCGATTTTTTTAATTGGGTCCTAAAATGAAGCTTAAATTTGAGATATCATTGTTCACAACGATAAAGCTTATTTTTCTGAGTACACTGACCCTTTTTCAATAGCAAAGCGTTTAAAATGGATTTTTAAATCATTTAAAAAAATTACTTCATGGCCCTTCTTGACAGAAAAGGTTCTACTTGACAGCTCGTTCCAAGGGGACCATAGTTGATCCATAAAAAAATGTCTTTTAATTTTTTTTGTTTTAAAATTTTTAAAAATGGTCCCACCCGTGTGGATCAATCGGACCGCGCACTGGACTCACAATTCAGAGGTCGCTGGTTCGAATCCTGCGGTGGGCGCTCTAAAATTCTTTGTGTAAATATGGGTATTCGGCGCCGTCGCTCCGTGCCATACTTTCATACACTCAGGAGCCCAGGGCGGCGAAGTCCTTGTAGATAAAAAAAAGGAAGACACTAGTGGTTGGTACTAGCAATGGTGGCCGACAGCTATAAAGTCAACTTCGTTTTCGTTTCGTCGTTTTAAAATTAAAAAAAAAGTGATCAGAAATGGTTTTTAATCGTGTTGCTTACCGTTGTACATATACATTGATATAGGGCTTTAGGACCCTATTGTCACCCTAGTATACATCCTGGGGACTTGTATAAATGACGACATGTCTGTTAGTCTGTGCACCGAAAAAATGCACTCGATTATCTCCGAATGGAGTAACCGACACGATTGGTAGTAAGCAATGTATTTCTTATGGAGAGCAGTTCTCTAGGATTTCGGTCATTCGATTTTTTTTGTATTTTTTAATCCGACTGAAACTTTTTTGGTGCCTTCGGTATGCCCAAAGAAGCCATTTTCCATCATTAGTTTGTCCATATAATTTTCCATACAAATTTGGCAGCTGTCCATACAAAAATGATGTATGAAAATTCAAAAATCTGTATCTTTTGAAGGATTTTTTTGATCGATTTGGTGTCTTCGGCAAAGTTGTAGGTATGGATACGGACTACACTGAAAAAAAATAATACACGGTAAAAAAAAATTGGTGATTTTTTTATTTAATTTTTTATCACTAAAACTTGATTTGCAAAAAACACTATTTTTTATTTTTTTTATTTTTTGATATGTTTTAGAGGACATAAAATGCCAACTTTTCAGAAATTTCCAGGTTGTGCAAAAAATCATTGACCGAGTTATAAATTTTTTAATCAATACTGATTTTTTCAAAATCATCGAAATTTTGGTCGCAAAAATTTTTCAACTTCATTTTTCGATGTAAAATCCAATTTGCAATCAAAAAGTACTTTAGTGAAATTTTGATAAAGTGCACCGTTTTCGAGTTATAGCCATTTTTATGTAACTTTTTTCAAAATAGTCGCAGTTTTTCATTTTTTTAAATTAGTGCACACGTTTGCCCAGTTTTGAAAAAAATATTTTTGAAAAGCTGAGAAAATTCTCTATATTTTGCTTCTTCGGACTTTGTTGATACGACCTTTAGTTGCTGAGATATTGCAATTTGCAGGTTTTAAAACAGGAAAATTGATGTTTTTTAAGTCTCACCCAAACAGCCCACCATTTTTCAATGTCGATATCTCAGCAACTAATGGTCCGATTTTCAATGTTAAAATATGAATCATTTGTGAAATTTTCCGATCTTTTCGAAAACAATATTTTCAAAATTTTCAAATCAAGACTAACATTTTAAAAGGGCGTAATATTGAATGTTTGGCCTGGTGTGCACTAATTTAAAAAAATGAAAAACTGTGACTATTTTGAAAAAAGTTACATAAAAATGGCTATAACTCGAAAACGGTGCACTTTATCAAAATTTCACTAAAGTACTTTTTGATTGCAAATTGGATTTTACATCGAAAAATGAAGTTGAAAAATTTTTGCGACCAAAATTTCAATTTTTTGAAAAAATCAGTATTGATTAAAAAATTAATAACTCGGTCAATGATTTTTTGCACAACCTGGAAATTTCTGAAAAGTTGGCATTTTATGTCCTCTAAAACATATCAAAAAATAAAAAAAATAAAAAATAGTGTTTTTTTGCAAATCAAGTTTTAGTGATAAAAAGTTAAATAAAAAAATCATCAAATTTTTTTTACCGTGTATTATTTTTTTTCCAGTGTAGCACGTATCCATACCTACAACTTTGCCGAAGACACCAAATCGATCAAAAAATTCCTTCAAAAGATACAGATTTTTGAATTTTCATACATCATTTTTGTATGGACAGCTGCCAAATTTGTATGGAAAATTATATGGACAAACTAATGATGCAAAATGGCTTCTTTGGGCATACCGAAGGCACCAAAAAAGTTTCAGTCGGATAAAAAAATACAAAAAATAAAATTGAAGAAAAAAGACCGATTTCGTAGAGAATTGCTCTGGAGCGAACTGTCAAACTACCACTCGAATCGGGTGTTCCATTGGCTGAACCGATTTGGAACGTTTTGGTCTCATTCGATTCGTCTTGGGGTCTCATAAGACCCTAGTTAATATTATGAAATTTAGAAAAGTACAAATTTGGCTTAAGTTCGGAAGACTGTAAAAAGGGGGTTTTTGTGAGAAAATTCGTCTTGTTATATATTTTTAGAAAGGTATTTGGCCTTTCCAATGAGCTCAAAAGATTGAAGATCTGACAACTCTATAAAAAGTAATGAAAACTTAAGTGTTAATTATTCACCTTATTGAAGCCGGATCTTAGATATGTTGATAAAATTTATTTCCGGGTCGACGTATATTTTGAGCTTGCCAACACTGCCAAGTTTTGCTGGGCATAAAGGCAAATGCTCGTTTAGATACGTCAAATCTAGCTTTGACTATTCTTCCTATTTTGGGTCTCTACATTGGATGAGTAATCAAAGGCCTTGAATTGTATTATGTAAAGTAATTTAAAAAAAAAAATAAAAAAATATAAATATTGAAATAACAAGCCATAGTTTTAGCATTTACATGGAAAAAGTGTTTTAAAATGCATATTATACTAGTTCAGTTCAAGAGTTTTTTTTGAAAAGGTCAAATAAACCAAATTTTCAGTTTTTGCTTTTTGGGTTTTTTTTATTACCCCTTACTCAAGGCGGTATCAAAAACTGGAAATTTGGTTTATTGGACCTTCTCAAAAAAAAAAAAGAAACTCCAGAGTTGTTTTGCAATCATATTGCACACTTTGCACCAAATTCTCCGACCCTGAAAATAAATAAGTTGTCAAAAATGTAAGATTTGAAGAAAACAGAAAATTTTCAAAAATTCAAAGCATTTTTAAATCAACCCAAACATGCTGAAAATGATTCTGAACGCATGAGATAGCATTTTAAATTGATTTCAGCTGATTGCAGTTCAATTTCCATTGAAATTTTGAAGTTTTTTGTAAAAAAAAGTTTTTTCGTATCCTGATTTTTCGGGCCAACTTTAAAGAAGGGGGAGACAAAAACTTTAAATAAAATTTGTACCATCCTAACCTATTAAACGATAGGTCGGATGATGGATCCGGACATAGTTTACATACATTTGAAAGAGATCCGGCTTCAAAAAAGTACAAAAATATCACTTAATGGTCATAACTTGAGACAGGGTTGCCAGATCTTCAATGTTTCGACTCGTTAGAAAGGTGTTACAATCACCTATCAAACGGTATATAACATGATGATATTTGATATGATTTCCGGCTATTATCTAACATCCGGATATATGCGAAAACACATTTGTATACATAACTTACTAATTATTTATGGAAACTTTTTTTTTTAACTCGATCTATGAGACCCTAAACCGAGTCAAATGAGACTGGTTTGGCCTATATCGGCTCAGCCAGTGCTGGGAATACTGGAGACAATTTTTTTAACACACATATACACACAGATGGACAGACATTTGTTCAGTTTTCGATTCTGAGTCGATATGTGGGTCTACGAGCTTTATGTGAAAACAAGCCTTACCCGACAAACTTCGTTCTGCCTTTTTTCGTTTGCTGACGTTTTTTGATTTTTTGCTTATTCAGCCTCCTGTGATCAAGATATGATTTTACGTAACTTTCTCCATTCAATTTGCCGATGCTCCAGAATCGGTTCCAGAGTGGCCAAAGCTAGGGCCAAAGTGTCAATTAGTTAGCGTATAAACCTTCCTTGGGCTTGTATTGTCCATTTCTTTCAAAGGTACACGCCGCACGGCATTTCGGAATGTGCCGTAGACATTGTTGCCAGCGATTTCCTGCACTTTTGATGCAATTAAAAACATACCTGCCAACAATGCCAGGCGATTCGAAGAAGGAGATCAACAAAAACAAAACGGGATGTATGGGATTTGACAGCGCGCATTTGCCGAAAGAGCGGCGCGTCGTTCCGAGGCAAGTTTGCCGCGTGTCTTTCTCGGGAATACGCGCAATACCTCGATCCGATGCTCCGTATTGAACCGAGTATTGAACTGATTCGCGTTCGAACAAAACCGTCGAATTTTTTATATATATAAATATATAGATAAGGCAAAACTCTAAAGTTTTTTTTTTTTATTAGGTCCTATAAACATATGAAAGACAATAGATTATTGGTCCTTTAAAAAAAAAAACTCTGGAACTGTAAAAATAAGCCAAAACCATTCAACTCCGACAAATCTTTGAGAAAACATCGCATTTCCTTTGCATCACCCCTCCGGTTCAACTTTGACAAACAATCCGAGAGCTGGTTCCCCTCAGTCAGCTTTGCTTGATGCTTGTCAACTTTTCATTCAAGTTCTTTGCGTTCAGTTGAGATTCGCGTTTCCATCGGTCAAGACCCGTCCGCGGTTCACCTTTTTTTACCTTTATTTTTTTGTGTTCTCGTGTCCGACCACCTCACTTAAGCCACCCTGAGTTGTGGTGTTTGGCCAAGCAAAAGTTTTAATTGGATTACGTTTGCGAAAAGTTCGTTGTTGTCGTGGTCGCCAACTGCGTTTTTGCGCTTCTTCAGGTTTGCGCGTTTTGCTTTTGTAGAAAGTGTCGTGTGTGTGTTTCTGGACACTTCCCCAGAGCGGCCTCAGGCGGGTGGAAAAAGGGGGCCCTGAAATGTTGTTCCGTCCCGCACGGGACAGGGGAGGCAGAGGACGAAGCAAAACCAGCTTCTGGGCGAGTGTGTGAGTGTGAGTTTTCGTGGGTTTTCGTTGTGTGTCGAGAAGGTGTCCAAGAATCTTGAAAGGAGGAGAAGGAGAAAGAGTTGTTTGCTGGGTTGTTCCTCCGTGGCCAGCAGCAACAGCACCAGAAGAAGTTGGCCAAAGCAACTAATGCAGAAGCAGCAGCAAAGAAGAGTCGAGTATTTGTGTGGTGTGCGTGTTTGAGCCGAGAGAATCAAGTCCAAGAAAGAAGCAAGAGCAAAAGGCGAAGGTCCGGCGAAGGCAAATTAAGGGGAAGAGTGCGCCGGGGCCAGGCCAGGTCTGACGTGCGAGTGCTAGTCCGTCCACCTTCGGCGGGGTCGACTAAAGTGCCCACAGGAAAATCAGTGTGTGTGTGAGTGTGGGCCGTAATCAAATATTGAAACACACGACGGGCGATAAGAGAGTTGGAAGCGTATTTTTTGGTCGGTTGTAATTCTGGATTAAGTTGCTGCTGCCCCAGTATGCTGCGATTTCTGAGTCGCCGCAAGACCCGGAACGTGGGACCCGGGTCGGACGTGGCAGACAGTCAGATCAAGTCACAGCGGATACCCACCAACAAAAACCTGGTGCCGTGCCGGGTGATTCTGCTGGACAACACGGACCTGCCGGTGGATTTGACGGTAGGTTTGGGCTAGGTTTTGATTTTATCTTTGTTATTATTTATGTTAAACTACATATTTAATTTTGTTGGTGCAATTCCGTTACGTATCAACCTATCAACTTCACCTTGATGTCAACTTCTGGAGCACTAAAAAAAAAAAAACATTCAAATCGTGTTTTCGACAGGTCTCGTTGGATAAATGTTCAAATTTCTATCATCTGACAAGAAAGTGCACTCAATGTTAATGTGCAATGTGCTAAAGTTGTCATATTTCAACCTAGGATCATATTTAGAGAGCTTCCAGGATGTTTGAATCATAAATCTCAACTCAGGAATCTATAGATAACGCAGAACATCCCAACAGATTAATTGCCTACACAGAAAAGAAATGATGGTAATATTCATCAGGAGATGGTGACAGATTTTGTGTAAAAAAAGTGTAATATTACATCAGTTTCTGATGAATTTTCATCAGGTTCACATCTTAACACATTTTTTAGGTAAAATTACTTTAAAAATAAAATTACTCCAAAATTCAACTTTTTTTCTGTGTAGTTCGTTGACAATCACTGCACATGACCCGAGGTAACCGTAACTCTGGGAGGCTACAGATGACTTAGAACATCCCACCCTAGCAGTAGATTAGCTCCTGAATCTCACTGAATCCCTCTGCATATCTTCCGAGGTAGAAGACCACTGGCCTTGACGTAGGATATACCCCACTTTACCAGTAGACTAGTCACTAACTTCTCTGAATCTTTTTGCGTGTAATCTGGGGTCGAAAACCGACGAGCTCGAAAACCGACGAGCTCGTTAAGGTGGTAGACACTTCAGTCGTAACTCCCGGGAGCTCTTGGATATCCTAGTACACCAACAAAAACAACAGAATGTTCTTGGATAATCTGGAACATCAAGTTCACTTTTTGTGGTAATATTACTCAAAAAAAGAAGTGATATTCAACCTAACAAATTTTCAACATTCCAAAATTCAACCATTGTTGCTGTGTACCTGAAGCTCTGAAACCCAATGTGAATACGGTGTGTGTGTGTGTGCAACCAACCAAACGGGACCACGCGGCCGCTTCTTACAAATTGAGTTGTTTCCATGTATTTTTAGATCTACATTCTATACATGCAAATAACTCGCATAGGCATTTGGAAGGTGTTAGCTCTGCCGAGCTTCGGTGACCCATTTCTACGCTGGCTAGCCGAGCGCGAGGTACTTCAGCTTTATCGACAAGCCCCGCCCTGAAGAACGTTTGCACCAATCGGGTTCAAACGTTATTTAGAACTTCCGAACCCTTGTCAAATGGACAAGGACCCAGCGCGTATATAGTTGGTAGCAACAGTATTCCTAATTCTAGTAATAGCTCACCAAGTCGCGATGGCCTAGTGGTAAGCATTTTTGCTTACCAATCCAAAGGACGGGGGATCGAACCCCGACTCGAGCGACTTTGATTTTTCGTTCATGTTCAGAGTTTCAAGATTTATATTTCCTGAAATTTCTCGTTGGGAGCAGATGGGAATCGAACCCAGGACCATTCGCTTACAAAGCGAACACCGTAACCAGTAAGCCACGGCCGCTCCTTTGAAACCCAATGTGAATACGGTATTGCTAAATTTGCATTCAGTCTGGCTATAAAAATAGCAAACTTTCAATTCTCAGCGACTCCAATTATCATGCCCGAAAGCTCATGACCCAATTTTCACTGCCCTTCTTTCCGTCGCGAAATTCTCAGCAAAATGAAATGTCGGTACCTATCCCATGTTTACACATTCCCGCATCCCCTCATCAACAGAGCGTAGCCACAAAAGCCGCCACGAAACAAAATTTGCCAACTCAGTTTAATGGGACTTGACCCTTTCGCGTTCTTTCATCGCGGTTTTCGGAGAAAACAAAAGAATCTTCGGCGAGTCTGTGCGAACGAGGAAAAGAGAAGAAGTGATAATAAGAGAATGCTTTTGCTGGCAATCACGAGATAGAGAAGAGATCTTTCAAGCCATAGTGACTGTCAATCATCAAATGATAGTTTTTTTCTATCACCCATTTACATCGCTGCAGATCATAACATTAAAAAAAACATCTTTTTACGCGATGCGTTACGTTTTTCTAATTTGTCGGTTTCTCTGGAACGACGCTACATTTTTGCAATCTTTTAGAAGCAATTTGTAGGTTTTGTTCAGATCTACAAAACGCTTTTTGAAGCTTGCAAATATATTGTGTAGTTTAAGAGAAATCGACGAAAAAAATAAAAATTTCTTAATAATCTCCATTTTCTAACATAAAAAATAATAATTTATTTTTATTATTATTTAAACCACCTTAGTTATTGGTTTCTTCATCGCAAAATCAATCGGCAAAGCTTCTTGTTTGTATTTGAATGCGTCTAAATGAATGCAAAAAATCTTATAAAAACTTCGTAAAGGTAGTTTCCCCATATTTCCGTAAGGGGTCGAAAGTCAATGTTTTGATTAACGTCAGCCGAGCTGGAACTGTTGAGGTTATGTGCAAATCAAGAGAAAACTCTTGAAATCAACCCTTTTTGCATCTACAGTCCAGCCCTGGGTTGTAGCCCAGGTAAATAGCAAACAAACGTCAAAAACAATAACAAAGCAAAAAGATCGATGGGTCAGTGGATTTTTTTTAAAGATTTCATGAAATTTGATGTCATATTAAAAAGATATTTAAACGTTAGTCTTTGTAAACATGTTGGAGTTTCTTTTGTTTATTTTTTGTTCAGAAAACTTGGTGCATCGATGTTTTTTTCGTCATTTTTCGATCAGCCCAATTAGCGAGCAGCATTCGGTAACTGTGCTACGTTCTAAGCCCAGTTACCGAACAAGTACTGTTTTAAAATCTTTTTTTCTCTGTATAACTGTTAAAGTAATTTATCAAACTCAATCATTTTCAATATGAACTTAGGGGACCCCCAATTGGATAAAATGGAACAAATCCGATATGAATCCTTTTAGCAATTTCCGAGATATTTGAGACATTTTTTTAGACTCATCCCCATTGCTCAGAATTTGATTCTGAGTCGAAATGCAAACGTGAAGTTAGGTCTTACAGATGTGTTTAAAAAATATCTTTCGACTGATTTTATAGCCTTTCCTGAGTGAGGAAAGTGAAACTATAATAAAAAGAACATCGAATTGTATACCTGATAAAGGTTTTGTCTTTTGTCTGGATCAATCAATTGCAATGGCTTCAATTTTACTCAAGTGGTTATAACTAGAGAAAGGGCTATCAGATCTACAATATTTGGACTTGCTGGGAACTTACTATAAATTATCATATATAATAATTATAATACACAATATTCCCTCACTACCACCACTCACCATCTAAACAATATAAACTCACTCCACACACTCAACATACTCCACCCCACATATCCCCATAAATATCCTTACAATTTACATTATACCCTAAATTACTAAATCAAAATCACTTTATTTTACTACTACCACAACACCAATCATCTTATACTAAACTCAATAACCCTAACATATACCCGCTCTTAATTTCTAAACTACCTATATAAACACTATATTAATATAAAAACCACCTACCTTAACTCCCAAAAACTCACCTTACTAACAAAACTAAACCCTCTACCCACCAACAATCTCAATACACCACAACCACCAATACATCACAAAACATATAACACACCCAATAAAAAATCTTCACACCTCAACAATCATACAAATCATACTGTTCCACCAATTACACTTTCGTTATTAAATAAACAACAAAAAAAAACCACATCTCCACAAACATACCACATAACGTCACCTATCCAGTAAATCTTCATAATTTAAAATAAACCTTTATCTACTCGTATCACAGTCAATCGATGAAATGATGTTTCTTCTCAATATTTACCCTGTTTTATCATAATCAAAAGACCTTTCCATGATACCAATCTTTTAAAATGGCCAACACTAACCATCTAATAAAGTTATGCAGTTCACATCCCCTTAATTTTTTCAACATAACTATATTTAATATATATTTCATATCATTATCACAGTTATATTAAATAAACCGTCTACATATTTGACTTCATTCCTAGGTTTGATAAAGCATTTAAACATAAATCTCTAAAATTTACACAAATAACGCTACCTTATTCATCACATCCGATCACATAAAGTTTCAAAATACTCTATACTACCACATCCCTTAAATTATACACTTAACCCTCAAATACATTTTTATAAATTAAAATACTTAATATTTTATTATACCAACATATTCTATATCCACCACCCCCACAAAATAAACCAATTTTTATTCCAAAATTCACCACACCTTCAAATAATTCACTTCCATATATATAATTTAAATCATATTTTCAATTGTGATAATCAATAAATATACTTAAATATTTTTAATATATACCTCTTCACCACAAATTCAAACCTACTCACCAACACCTTTCAATTAACAAAAAACCCAAAAACAAAAACACTATTAAATAATCCCCACCTAAATAATTTATTGCCAATTTAACTTCCAAAATCTTTAAACAAATCCTTCCTCCATACACCATACTCCACCACCACAATCCACTTCATCACACCTATCATCCATCAAATCCCAAAACCTACTCACTTTCTTATTAAAATTCTCTATTCCGTCTCCGTCTTTGATAATAAATAAATTGTCATTTATAAAATTATTTCTAAATATTGGATATTTGTTAACAATTTTACAATTTTTCGTGGTGTTTTCTGTCTCTTTAATCTCCACTTACCCTGCATAGTTATTATGGATCTGTTTAATTATCTTTCTTACTTTTCTTTTCTAAATTTTTTTATTTTTTTTCTTTTCACATTAATACATAATCAAATATTAAAAGATATTTAATAAAATAAAAAATACTAACTTTTTGTTTATATAACTCAGCTTAAACAATACACCACCCTCATAAAACCAATTCAACCATTACGTATTCATCCTGAATCTACCATTCAAACGTTTTACCATTCGTCTCTAGCTCTTCATCTTCAGAAGAAACAAAGCGAATATTCGATCAATGCCCATCACCAATCACTCTTCCAATCGAAATTATCCCATCTTTCTGCTCAAAACTCCTTTCTCCCCAAAAAAAAAAATTCTATCCCACACCCTATTTTATATTTACTAACCCCTACCATCTCCATATCAAAACCCCCATAATTTCTCTCATCAATTCTATACAATTCTTAATTCACCTCCATCCACATTTCACCTACACCTATTCAAATCAATTAACCCTACAAACCCCAAATAATTTTATTCTTATAAAACTATCTATAATTCATACTTTCTTATACTACAACCACATAACTCCTACACCATACTATAAATTTTTCTATATTTACATCTACAAAAAATTTTAACAATTTTATCACACTATACACATTCAATTCTTTTTATAAACAAATCCTATAATATAATAAAATTCTTAACTATAAATAAACATCGCCAAAAAATCTTTTAACATATCTAACATATCATCAACCTCTAAAAAAATAGTATACTAAACCTCCAACTCCCCTCATTCCCAAACCCCCCTCCCCCCCACCACTCCTCATCAAAAAATATCAAACAAATACTCTCAAAAACCCAAAAATAAATAAATAAACCCCCCCATAACAAAACTACCCTTTCCTTACATAAATTCTATATCAAACCCCATCTTATAATACTATCCAACTCAATATACTCATCCACCAACTTTCACATCTTACAAACCCTAACAATACCCTCTAAAAATTTGACTTATCTCTATCTCTCCCTATCCCCCCCTAAAACTTAAAAAAAAAACCCTCCAAAAAATATACTAAAAACCACTATAACTTCACCCTCAAACACACCCTCAATCAAAAAAAAATAACCAAAATATACCTCCTCCCATCATAACCTAAAATCCAACCTCCAACCCACAACTCATCTAAATACCCACAACCTAAAATCAACAACCAATACCATCCAAAAACATAATCTTCCCCCTCCTCCACCCCCACCCCCCAATCCCCCCCACCAAAACACAAAAAAACTCCTCACCCAATACACAAAACCCCAATACTACCTCCAAAAAAATCACATAACACATATCCCCAATAACAACAATCACCACCCCCATCAAATTCACACAACAACACACATACTTACCCAAACCTAACATCCACCCATCAAACCCACCATAACACCCTTAAACCCCCATCCACATATCATAATAATCCCCACACTACACCTTCAACCCCCAAACCAAAAATAAAAACATCAATTTTCCACCAAATCAAACCAAACCCAAAACACACAACACAAATTCAAAAACAAACAACCCATACAACCCCCCCACATCTAACAAACCATCCATTAATCCCTCAAACCCTCACATAACCCCACACCAACTTTACAATAATACAAAATTATCCAACACCTCCACACCCAACACCTAAACAACCACCCACCACCATAAACACAACAAAACAAATACTTCAAAACACATCCTCCACTAATCACCCCCTCCACTTATAATGTGAACAATCCAACACACAAAAAACCAACCCACTCCATCAACCTATTTTAACACAAACTACTCACACAAAAAAACAACAAAACAAAACATTACTCTTTCCTTTAAATTTCCCCCCCTCAACTCTAAACACCAATCTTAAAAATCTCTCCCCCCCCCCCAAACTCCTAACCCCCCCTCATACTATTCCCACTCTCCTTCTATATCACTCCATATCATTTTCCACCCCTTACCTACCCTCCCTCACACACCCCACACCTCACTATCCTAACCCATCCCCCCTCATCCCCCCTAAAAAATTTATTTAATCCCCCTTATAATTCATTCCCACCCAACCCCCCAAACCCCCCAAAAACCTAAAAAAAAAAACCCTCAACCTAACCCAACCCCAATCTCACTTTTAACACCCAAAAATCCCACTCCAACACTTATTCAAAAACTAAATTTATATATAAATAACCTACTATAAACTCCAAAACTCCATCCAAAACTACCTACAAATAAAATAACTCCAATAAAAATCCACTTTCATTCTTACAACAAAAAAATAAAATTATAAACATACATTAAAAAATAAAATAATATTTTTAATCTATTCATCAATTAATTTAACAATACCAAAACATTCATCACACCAACCATCCCCATATTCACACACCCAACAATAAAACCATTAAAAAAAACACACAACAAACTCCACATACATCTCTCCACCAATCATAAAACCTATTCTCACCAACAAAAATCCAAACAAACCACTCAAAACCACCACCATTACCCACAATCCCTCTACAATTATTTTCAACTTCCCATCATATAAACTCAAATTTTCAACTCTCCCTTTTCTTCACCAAATCCACACACTATCCTTACTACACCACAAATCACCAACCTCCTTCCAATACCTCATCACTTAAAATCACACAACAAATCCCCCCATCCCAACTTAACCCAATACAATAAACAACACCCCACTTCATATACTTTCATTCCCCCACTTCCCCCATTCAAATAACTTAAAATCCTTTCCCCCCCTTAAAACACCCCCCCTACCCCAACCCCCCCATAAACTCCCATACAAATCTCAAACCATTCCCCCATTAATAAAACATCCCCACACACAAAATAAATCCCAATCCCCCATTAACCCCAATTACAAACCAAACCCCACCATTTACCAACCCACCATCACATACAACACAATAACCCTCTATACCATAATCAATTCATCAATAACCATAATTCACCCCACCACAAAAATCAACCCAACACTTCCACAAACTCCCACCCAACCCCCCCACAAAATACTTACCACCTTAAATCATCCACAAACAAAACACCCCAACTAATAATACGAAAACCTACCAATCAACTCAAAACTACCCTATCCCATTTCCAAAACCCCAAACCCAAATCCCCCCACCAAACAACAACACCCCCCAAAAAACTCACCATCAAAAATATCACATTAACCCAAACCCAAATTATCTAAAAAACACTTTACAATCCCACTCCACAAACACAATAAAACAATAAATTACTAATTTACTCATCTCATCATCCTCAAGACAAAACCAAAACCCTCCTAAATTAAAACCACACTAAATAAAAAAAAAAATCAAATCATCCACCTCAAAAAAATAACAACACAAAAACAAAAACCCAAATAAAACAAAAAAAAAAAAACACAAAAATCATTATTCCTCAAAAATTATTCTATTATTTCCCATACCCCCCCCTCCCCATATTCTAAATAAATAAATAAATAAATACATACACTAACCAATACATCCTCCCCCCACCCCCCCCCACCCCCCAACAACAACAACCCCAACCCTAAAAACCCACCCTAACACATCAATCCATAATATTTCCTAATACTCAAACACACATCTTCAACAACATATCTTTCCCTAAAAACCTCCACAAAAACAAAACAATCCATAACCCAAACCCCAATATCTCCCCTTAACCAAACACCCCACTTCCCTACCCCAACCACACACCTCACCCCACCTCCCCACACAAACCCCCCCCCCATAAAATCTACCCTCTCTCACCACATACTATATCTTTCCCCCCCATACCCAATTAACCAACATCAAAACACCCCCCTAATCCTCCCACTATACACACTACTAAAAATCCCCCCCCCAAAAACCCTAATAACCACCAATCCCCCCTCCTCAAATCAACATTCCCCCCAACTACAAAATAATCAAATCCATTAACAAATAACTATATTTCCCACTCCTCACAAAATCCCCTCTTTAAAATACTCTATACCTACCTCCCATACTCCAATATCCCAACCATACCATACCCCAAACCCACAAATTTAATATTACTCCACATCCAACTCAACACCCCTACAACTTTCCATATCCCCCCATTCTCACATTTTACTCCAACTCACAAACACCCTCCATAACCTTCCATCTCTTACCACACCCCCCACTTTAATATCCAATCACATCTCACTCCACAACCCCCACACCTTTCCATATCCCCACCCCTATTCTTCCCCACATTCTCCATCACTCCCAATTCAAAAAAAAAACTCTATACCCCTCCACACCCTTTACCCAACCCAACAAATTTTACTATACACACATTCAATCCATCCACCAACACCCTACATTTCAATATCCACCTAATTCTTCCCAAATCTCTCCCCCTCAACAATACAAACAATATCATAACACCCTCCCACCCTTCCATTACCCCAAACCACAAAATTTTTATCATCCCCAAACCACATTCACAAACCACACTACACCTTACCATAATACCACACCATTCTTCCCAAAATTCTACTCACCCATTTCCCAAATTTCAAAAAAACTTAAATACCACCTTCCACACCCAACTACCCTAAACCACCAATTTATACCTTCCTCTACACCCCTCAAACACTCCCTACACCTTTCCTTAAATATCACCCTAATCTTTACTTCCAACATTCTCCTCACCTCCCCCAATCAAATACCACATCTACAACTATAACATACACTAAAAATTACACATCAACCAATCCCTTCATAAACCCTTCCAAACTCCACAACAACTTCAACAACACTCTAACCACCAACCCAACCAACCCCAAATCCATAATCATATAACATAAATACACCACCAAAAACCCCAAAACTTAATCAAATTCTCCACAATTAAATAACCAACCATCTACCAAATTCTAAAAACCAATCACAACAACTCTACATCCTCCCCCAACTATAACCCAAATCCACTAATCAATAACCAACCCCCACCAATAACATTAGTAAAACCCAAACCTATCACACCTCTCAAATCCACACACTAACCAAATCTCACCTATCCAACACCTCTTCCACAAATTCAACCTATTTAATCAAATACTAACTAACCTCACCCCCCATTCTTAAACCTCAATCATCCACTCACTCCCAACTATAAAAATAATACAACTATCAATACCCCCCTATTCTATACTTACACCTCCCCAATCTACATACTACCCATTTAACCAATATAACAAAAACTAAAACAAAAACTCATACACTTTAAAAAAAAAAATCTAACCTACTCTCAACCACACCAAAATCATCAAATCTCAAAACTCATCTATCCCCATCCACAAATTCAAAACTATCTACCCTATAAATCAACCCCAAAAAAATAAACATTCCTTACACAATAACACCCTCCCTCAACATCAATACCATCCTATTTCAAATATAATTAATTTTACAATAACCAACTTTTTAATGCTACAACTTCAGTCATTCAACTATTTCTTTTAGCAATTATTTAAAAAATCATTTCCACACACTTCAAAAAAAAATTAAAACCTTATTAACAATTTTAGCACCATATATTTTAATACAAATAACTTTTTTTTTTAAAACTTAAAATTTTTTTATCAAAACTATTCCACCATTAAAATTTTCAAACCCATCAAAGTTCACCTATCCCCAATACTTATTTTTAAACAATATCTACTACTCTTTCTACCTTATACCCCCCTGCAACAAACTACCACCCTCCTCATCATCTAATTACCTTTCCTACATTCTGCTCAAATACAACACTTTTTGCTACATATTTATAAACTCCGATAATTGGCTTATTTCAACCATCCAATATGTTTATATTCTTACTCTACTCTACCTTTTCCAACCTATACATTATTTGATATTTTATTATATTAATACGAGTTTCATAGAATTATTTAATTACATTTAATTTATTACGTGCTCGGTTGCGTCTTTCTTTTTACCACTTTATCATTCCTCCCACCTCTTATAATTCAATATCATCTATCACTAAAGTTAAGTCATATTCTACTTGCAGATGTTTGCTTCGTCATATCTAAATGTTGTATTGAACTGATTTAATATCTTACACCAACAATCTCTATAAAAATCGATACCATCAATGTAGTTTTATCTCACATAACCAAAATTGATTTGAAAAGACGTTATGTTTGACCCCACTGCATCGCAGCGTCGCTCGGAAGGCACGACGACAACTATCAACAATAAAAGTTAAGTTTTTTTTTTACAATTTTAACATGCAGTTTCTACTGTGCCTCTTTTTATGCATTTTCCCCATACAAAGTAAGCCGACTTAAGTCCGACCCGCGGCCAATAAGTGACCAGCAAAACGCCAAATGCTAGCCATCTGGTGAGAGATGTCGGCAGTTTTGTATTGTGTTGGTTAAGCCAATTGAACCCTGGTGGTGTCGAATACTCGAGTACGATCATCATCGAGTACAAAGTCTTCATAACGAGAGTCGTCGCCGCCGCCGCCAACGGGGCTGCTGCCGTCGAAGAAATGGTTTGTGGAAAACATTAGCTCCGCGCACCATTTCTCCAAGTCATGCTGTGGACAACACGTTTTCAATGCGAGCGCAGCCCGCACAGTTGGGTTTGGGTTGAGCGAGCATACCTGCTCAGTAAGCAGCCCGAAAGAATCACGTAACACTATTGGTTTGTAAGTTTTAACAAGAAGTTATGCGGTGTGCAAGGTTTGCTAAAGTACGAGAGTCGAATTTGGTAGTGAATTTGCGAGCAACATTTGTAGTAGTTCATTTCTCGGGTTAGTTTTCAAAAGGTCGCAAGCACCAGACGATGTTATAATGAGCGGCAGTATCTGGTTTGTTTATTTTTATTTTAGAAAAATCCCCACATACAAGCAGTGCACGAGCCACAACAATCGTCCAAATAGTCATTCTTATGCAAAATTTGCTGAACTTTTTGAGAAAAATACTTTCCAAAGCACACGATTGAGATTTAGGGGTCAACAATTCGAAAACTGGTGAAAAATGGTCAAATCATTTTTTTTTGTAAAATTCTGATAACTCGTAAAGTTGATGTATCTTTTTTTTGTCTGCTCTACAACTTTGTAGAACTTGTAGAACTACTTTAAAAATAAATCATGCAAAGTTACAAAAAAACACGTAATTTCAAAATTAAAAATTTTCTTCTAAATAAAAAATTACCCTTCTGGGTTATTTTAGATTCGAAAACTAAATCAAATTTCCCTTAACATAACATGTCTCACGATTTTTGGCAGTTGAGTAACGGGAAATAGCAGCGATTTTAAAACCATTATTAACCTTTTTTCAATGAAAAATACGTTTTATCGAAATTTTGAGTACGCCGGTATACAACGGAGCGAAATTTTGTATCTTTATTGGATGGATATTTTCGAAAACATACGGTTTATTTCGAAAATTTTAGTTTTTAACAGAAAAATTCTCTAATAAAGTGGAAAAACAAAAAAAAATCGCTTCGTTTGATAACCATATCGTAAATTTAAAAAATTTTAAATTTTCGAAAAAAATGGTATTTTCTGAAAATTTTTGTTTTTAACAAAAAAAAACTTTAATAAAGTGGAAAAGCAAACATTTAGTATTTAAAAAAAGACTCTTATGAATTGAAAAAGCAAACAAAATTTCGAATCGTTTGATACCGATATTGCAAATTTAGAAAATTTGAGTATTTTCGAAAAAAAAAACGGTATTTTGTGAAAATTTTAGTTTTTAACAGAAAAAAATCTAATAAAGTGGAAAAGCAAACAAAATTTCGCTTCGTTGGATACCCATATTTTAAACTATGAAAATTTAAATTTTTCGAAAAAAAATTAAGTATTTTATGAAAAATTGAGTATTTAAAAAAAATGTTATGAATTGACAAAGCTAGAGAAATTTCGCTTCGATTTATATCCGTATAGAAAAATTATGAAAATTTAAGTACTTTCGAAAAATGCGATATTTTGTGAACAATTTGGAGTACTTATACTTTGAAACTTTCTACATTTTAAAAATATATATTCTTGGTGAAACCATTGAAAATTTAGCAGGCTTTGGTTGAACAAAGTCGATTTTAGAATGATATTTAACATATCAACATCAAAACAATGTATAGAAAATTAATTTGGCAAATTGAAGCCCGTCTAGAAGGTTACTTGGTTTTAAATGAATAAAATATTTCTAGGTTACTTTTTCAAATCAACCATGGGTTTCCTATGTGGGTAATTCTCCGCCAACTCACACAGCAGTTGCCCCGACCCCTCTTCGATTTGCGTGAAACTTTGTCCTAAGGGGTAACTTTTGTCCCTGATCACGAATCCGAGGTCCGTTTTTTGATATCTCGTGACGGAGGGGCGGTACGACCCCTTCCATTTTTGAACATGTGAAAAAAGAGGTGTTTTTCAATAATTTGCAGCCTGAAACGGTGATGAGATAGAAATTTGGTGTCAAAGGGACTTTTGTGTAAAATTAGACGCCCGATTTGATGGCGTACTCAGAATTCCGAATAAACGTATTTTTTATCGAAAAAAACACTAAAAAAGTTTTAAAAATTCTCCCATTTTCCGTTACTCGACTGTAAAAAATTTTGGAACATGTCATTTTATGGGAAATTTAATGTACTTTTCGAATCTACATTGTCCCAGAAGGGTCATTTTTTCATTTAGAACAAAATTTTTCATTTTAAAATTTCGTGTTTTTTCTAACTTTGCAGGGTTATTTTTTAGAGTGTAACAATGTTCTACAAAGTTGTAGAGCAGACAATTGCAAAAATTTTGATATATAGACATAAGGGGTTTGCTTATAACCATCACGAGTTATCGCGATTTTACGAAAAAAAGTTTTGAAAAAGTTGGTCGTCATCGATCATGGCCATTCATGGTCACCCGCGACAGACACGGACGACGAAACAAAGAGAAACGCAAAAATTAACTTTTTCAAAACTTTTTTTCGTAAAATCGCGATAACTCGTGATGTTTATAAGCAAACCCCTTATGTCTATACATCAAAATTTTTGTAATTGTCTGCTCTACAACTTTGTAGAACATTGTTACACTCTAAAAAATAACCCTGCAAAGTTAGAAAAAACACGAAATTTTAAAATGAAAAATTTTGTTCTAAATGAAAAAATGACCCTTCTGGGACAATGTAGATTCGAAAAGTACATTAAATTTCCCATAAAATGACATGTTCCAAAATTTTTTACAGTCGAGTAACGGAAAATGGGAGAATTTTTAAAACTTTTTTAGTGTTTTTTTCGATGAAAAATACGTTTTTTCGGAATTCTGAGTACGCCATCAAATCGGGCGTCTAATTTTACAAAAAAGTCCCTTTGACACCAAATTTCTATCTCATCACCGTTTCAGGCTGCAAATTGTTGAAAAACACCTCTTTTTTCGCATGTTCAAAAATGGAAGGGGTCGTACCGCCCCTCCGTCACGAGATATCAAAAAACGGACCTCGGATTCGTGATCAGGGACAAAAGTTACCCCTTAGGACAAAGTTTCACGCAAATCGAAGAGGGGTCGGGGCAACTTTTCCCGATTTCGTGTGAGTTGGTAGAGAATTACCCATGTACATTAGACCTTTTGAAAAAAAATTAGCGATGAACAAACTTTTTGAATGAAGAGAAAGGTCTTTTAAATATTAGTTTAAAGACATGCTAAAATTGAATCCTTATGTCATTAGGGTGTAATATCAAAATCGATTTTCCAGCACAGCAATTTTTCAGTGCCTTTTGGGGTCCTAAACTGCCGTTCTACGCATAATTGTCCCATGTTCATAAAAGTGCAACTGAGAAAAACGCGATTGAAATTTTTCGACCGATTTTTGTGTTTCTCCGCATAATTGTCTCGTGGGTTCCTATTCGCCCTAAGTGTCCCTAGTCGCCCCAGTTAGCAGTTTATCACTCTTGTTTGTGATCCTCTTGCTATACAACAGGTAAACAAGAAATAATGCTTCATAAAACTAATGATTTCGTGTAAGAAAATACTTGGTGGGACAATTATGCGTAGAAGTTTAACGATGGGACAAACAGACTTGGTGTTGTTTTCAATGAGTTTCCGAACAAAGTATCAGATTTTATGTGTTTTTCTTAAAGTATACTTCAAACTAAACTTAAAAATGTCAAAAAGTCGAAATCGTCCAAAAATGACATGGGACAATTATGCGTAGAACGGCAGTAAACAACTCCCCAAAGTTTGGGAACGATTGGAGCAGTTCTCTCAGATTTCGGTCATTCGATTTTTTTTGTATTTTTTAATCCGACTGAAACTTTTTTGGTGCTTTGGTATGCCCAAAGAAGCCATTTTGCATCATTAGTTTGTCCATATAATTTTCCTTACAAATTTGGCAGCTGTCCATACAAAAATGATGTATGAAAATTCAAAAATCTGTATCTTTTGAAGGAATTTTTTGATCGATTTGGTGTCTTCAGCAAAGTTGTAGGTATGGATATGGACCACCCTAAAAAAATATGATACACAGTAAAAAAAAATTTGGTGATTTTTTATTTAACTTTTTGTAACTAAAACTTGATTTGCAAAAAAACACTATTTTTATTTTTTCTCATTTTTTGATATGTTTAAGAAGGACCTCAAATGCCAACTTTTCAGAAATTTCCAGGTTGTGCAAAAAATCTTTGGCCGAGTTATGATTTTTTTAATCAATACTGATTTTTTCAAAAAATCGAAATATTGGTCGCAAACATTTTTCAACTTCATTTTTCGATGTAAAATCAAATTTGCAATCAAAAAGTACTTTAGTGAAATTTTGATAAAGTGCACCGTTTTGAAAATAGTCGCTGTTTTTCATTTTTTTAAATTAGTGCACATGTTAGCCCACTTTTGGAAAAAATATGTTTGAAAAGCTGTGAAAATTCTCTATATTTTGCCTTTTTGAACTTTCTTGATACGACCCTAAGTTGATGAGATATTGTCATGCAAAGGTTTAAAAACAGGAAAATTGATGTTTTCTAATTCTCACCATTTTCTAATGTCGATATCTCAGCAACTAATGGTCTGATTTACAATGTTAAAACATGAAACATTCGTGAAATTTTCCGATCTTTTCAAAAAAAAAAATTTATTTTTTTTAAATCAAGACTAACATTTTAAAAGGGCGTAATATTGAATATTTGGCCCTTTTGAAATGTTAGTCTTGATTCAAAAAAATTGAAAATACGTTTTCGAAAAGATCAGACAATATAACGAATGTTTCATATTTTGACATTGTAAATCGGATCATTCGTTGCTGAGATATCGACGTTAGAAAATGGTGGGTTGTTTGGGTGGGACTTGGAAAACATAAATTTTCATGTTTTTAAACTTTTGCATGGCAATATCTCAGCAACTATGGGTCGTATCAAGAAAGTTCAAAAAGGCAAAATATAGAGAATTTTCTCAGATTTTCAAAAATATATTTTTTTCAAGAGTGGGCAAACATGTGCACTAATTTAAAAAAATGAAAAACTGCGACTATTTTCAAAAAAGTCACCTAAAATGGATTTAACTTGAAAACGGTGCACTTTATCAAAATTTCACTAGAGTACATTTTGATTGCAAATTTGATTTTACATTGAAAAATGAAGTTGAAAAATGTTTGCGACCAATTTTTTGAAAAAAAAAACAGTATTGATTAAAAAAATCATAACTCGGTCAAAGATTTTTTTGCACAACCTGGAAATTTCTGAAAAGTTGGCATTTGATGTCCTCTAAAACCTATCAAACAATGAAAAATTGTGCTCTACAACTTTTCCGAAGAGAGTATGGTGCTAACTTGCTCCTGAAAGAAGATACAGCGTCCTCAAAACTCGTCTAAAACGTGATTTTCGAGCAAAAATCACGTTTTAGACGAGTTTTGAACACGCTTTTTATAGTAGCAAGTTAGCACCATACTCTCTCCGGGAATGTTGTAGAGCACATTCCAGAGCTACCGAATATGAATCCGGTTTTAATATAGCGTGAAACGTGGATTTTTTAAATATCAAAATCAAAAAAAAAAAAAAGGTTTTCCCCATACAAATCTATATGAAAAATTTAATCGCTTTGCGCAATGTGAGGACTTAACCAATCGTTTTCAAACTTTGAGGAGTTGTTGCTGTGCTCACTAAATTTGAACAACTTTATTTTTTTTCCATACAACCATATTACACCCTAATGACTTATTGTAAAGGTTTCAAACTATTTGACTTATTTTGTAAAGCAAAGTGCTTCTGGAATTAATTTTCATCCAAATAAAAAAAAAGAATTTCAATTTGAACAGGTTTATGAGTGTTACATAAGTGTTTTTAGCTACTAAAAAATCCAACCCGATCCAGCTTGGCATGCTGAACAACCCTACTGAAAATAAATCCGGAAAATAAAAAAAAATCACTTTTCTAAAAATCTCCATATACAATCCGCATTTCGTGCTAACTATTTTTAGGCAGCTGGAAAACCCACCATACCTTCTCTAATCTACACAGTAAAACAAATCATGTTAATATTACATCTGGGAAGGGGTACATCTTTTATGACAGAAAAAATGTGTTATTTCATCACTTTTCTGGTGTAATGTCACTTTTTCAGTTTAAATTGAGGTAAAATAACAACATAAAAGAGGTACTTTTTAACCTTCCATAATTACACCTTGAAAATTTACAGAATTTTTTACTGTGTATATGCCTTGGTCACCTGATCGATATACGTCTAGACGCCAACATTTTGGTGCATGCAGGCTACAGAGATAGAACGTCTGATGAAATTCGTTGCGTCCCCGTGTCTGTAGGCCTCGTTTCATATTATATAATAAAGGCAACAAATGTTTATGTAACAGACATGACCTTTATGACAAAGAACATGGTTAGATAATAAACATACAAAAAGTTTTTGTCTAAATGTAGCGTTTCATATCCAGTAACCATGAACTTTGATCAAACATGTTTCCGTAAATGTCCCCCTTCTGAGGGCTCCCTATACTTTATGAAAAATTCAGATTTGATAAAATCTATCAGTCTACAAAAAAATCATTGGTTTTACATGGATTGTCACTCATATTTCAAACAATACTTTCAAAAAATCATAAACTGAAGCATCTGATTTCAAAATCGCTGTTAACCTGTATGCACTTTCATTTTTCATCGATGAGAAAAGTGAAACACAGAAAGGAAACGCTCATTTCGGCAAACAACCTCGGAAAAAGTCACCCCCAAAAACATCCGTATCGCCAAACTCTTGAAGCGAAAGTGATTTTCTTTGCTTCAATTTTTCTTTGTTTTTTTTTCTTGAGCATATTTTTCCATTTGTAATTCAAAGTTTCATCATCGTACCGTCGAGTAACCACGCTTCTTTCTTTTTTCGGCAGCAAATTGGAAGCTCTTTCTTGTCTGGTGGTGGCGGCCCCGGCTACTGCTGACCAGCCACTCTTGGGAAAGGTGAAATACTCCACGGAGTTGAGAAAGAAGGTGGAAAAAACGATGAGATGCTACCGGGCCACCAGAAAATGGTTTTCACTTTACTTTTCATATTTTAATTCAGTTCACTCACTCTGCAACAGTTGCCAGCAGCAGGCCAGAGCATTACAAATTAAAAACTCTTCTTCTTCACGTGTACATTGCAAATTGCCACTGGAGGAGCAACCGTCAAAATATATCAGCGTGGCATCGCGAGCAATAAAAATCAGCACTTTTTTGCCGGCCCTACCCTTGGAGTTTGGGTGCTTATTTTGGAAACCCTGCTGCGAGGTCCGGGGGCGCGGGAGTTGAGGCAACTACGGCCACCTAACAATGCAAGATGAAAAACGGAAGTGCGGCGACCGCGCGCGCGGTTTCACTTTGGGCAATTTGTAAGGTTAATCTGATTTGAGATGGAACCGGACGGAAAGACATCGGCCTCACTGACTGCAGTTGGGCAGATTGGTGAGCGATCGAGATTTTGAGGCAATTTTAACGCGCATGGGGACTTGGTTCGAAATTTTGCAAGTTTTCGGAGCATAACCGTGTTGCTAGCTGTTTATTTATGATGCATTTCCCAACAAAATTAATTAAGAAAGTATCCACGTGAGACTTTTATTTAAATTTTAAAATCGTCAATCTGTCACTTTTTTCACTGTAAGATTAAACTCCATTATAGTTTTCATTGAGTTGAATTTAGATAGAACAATGGTCTAAAAATGAACTTAGTGTTAGGCCATTGCAAATTTTATATCAAGTTTAAAAAAATATTGTGCAACTCATAAAATGATAACAAAGCTTGAGTTTCATTGTTCTTGGCAAATGAAGACTTCAGTATTTTGTAATAAATATACAATTTTGAAAAGAAACAAAGTTTGTTTACATCTGTAAGAAAAAAGTGTTTCAAATTTGTAGATTTCAAGGGTCAATGTTTTTTTCACAAAATTGGTATTAATCGTTAAAATTTGGAGTCGGTCACATAACTCAAAGATCTCAAGATAAACTATCAATTGAAGTTAAAAGTGAACCATTATGTTCAATCATCGATTTTAATTTTTTTTTTTTTTTATATTGGGGGATCTATAAACTGTTTCAAATATGTGGGATGACTGTATCCGAAGATACTCCAAACTTCGGATAATCGAGTTTGGACTGTACTTTGACTTCATATTTTCCAGTATCAATGTTGTACATGAGTAAAAGAAACAACTATCATTTGATGATTCTTGCACAAAGTATCAGTAGGTATAGCGACCGTCACCATAGCCTGTGAGTTTTTTTCTTTTATCTCGTGATTGCCAGCGTGAGCATTAGGGTGTAATAACAAAATCGATTTTCCAGCACAGCAATTTTTCAGTTCCTTTTGGCGTCCTCAATAACTCCCCAAAGTTTGAGAACGATTGGTTCAGCCCTCACATTGCGCAAAGCGATTCAATTTTCCATATAAATTTGTATGGGAAAAACCATTTTTTTGAATTTTGATATTTAAAAAATCCACGTTTCACGCTGTACTAAAACCGGATTCATATTCGGATGCTCTGGAAGATGCTCTACAACTTTCCCGAAGAGAGTATGGTGCTAACTTGCTCCTGAAAGAAGATACAGCGTCCTCAAAACTCGTCTAAAACGTGATTTTTGAGCAAAAAACACGTTTTAGACGAGTTTTGAAAACGCTGTATCTTTTTATAGGAACAAGTTAGCACCATACTCTCTTCGGGAAAGTTGTAGAGCACATTTCAGAGCAATCAAATATGAATCCGGTTTTAATATAGCGTGAAACGTGGATTTTTTTAAACATTATATGGATTTTAAATTTATATGGAAAATTGAATCGCTTTGCGCAATGTGAGGACTTAACCAATCGTTCTCAAACTTTGGGGAGTTGTTTATGACCCCAAAAGGAACTGAAAAGTTGCTGTGCTCACTAAATTTGAACAACTTTACTTTTTTCCATACAACCATATTACACCCTAGTGAGCATTCTCTTTCCATCACTCCTTCTCTTTTCTTCGTTCACGAACACTCGTCGAAGATTCTTTCGGTTTCTCCGTAAACCTCAACGAAAGAACGCGAGAGGGGGATTGGGAACCGACCACCGAACACTACGTCCCATTAAACTGCGGTGGCAAGTTTTGTTTTGTGGCGGCTTTCGTGGCTGTTTAGGCTGTTGAGGAGAAAAATAACATATCTCACGGAATTGTGTAAACATGAGATAGAGATCGGATCACTCAATCCGCTCTGCGTTAAACGCAACGCAGCAGGGCTGGCCGTTGAAGTGTTTGAGTTACACTTTTGAATGCACTTGGGTGCACTACGATTGCCAACAAAATATCTTGAAGTGTTATTTGAAATATACTGAAACGTGCAAACAGAATGTAACGACCGAAAGTAGACTTGTAATTTTTTAAAGAGTATAGTTCTCGTGTGAGTTTTCAAAAAGCCGTAAGAGCCACCGTGACCTCTTACACTAATTTTCGTTTTTCTCGAAAATGAGACAAAATTTCATTTATTTTTAGTTTGGGGCACTTGAAGGACGTGTAGATGAACAATCTCGAGCGTTTTTGATATTAATTTTTCATAAGTAGGTCGAATACCGATGTAAAAAAGAACTTTGTTTACCAATGGCTCTTACGGCTTTTTGAAAACTAATCCGAGAGTTCTAGATAACAACCTGCAGGGTGGTTACACTTTCGCGATTTTCGCGGATTTGGCGCGGATTTAGTCAGCGATGGCGCGGATTTCGCGGATTTACAAAACTGAAAAATATTTTTTATTGAATACATTTTTTTGTTTAATATAAAGTGCCTTATCATGTTTTGATTTGAAATTGAGTATTTTTGACAATTTCAAATATCATTATTGAAAATTTTGCAAGATTTTTTGTCAATTTGTTATTCAATAATTGTTAGATTCGTTTCATAGCTTCAATAATGTTATTTGAAAAATATAATCAATGTTCATGAAAAATGATCATAATAATACATTTTAAATTACTAGTGAACCTCATTCGACTCAATCTTGTTGGCTCAAACTAAATTTAAAAAAAAATGGTAAAAAGCAAAAAGATCAATAAGGCCGATGCAAATATTTAAAAAAGTTTTTGTCCCTCGGCCCTGGCCGAGGTCAAGGGGGGGGGGACAAAAAAATAAAAAAATATAAAAATTTAAATAACAAGCCATAGTCTTCACATTTAAATGAAACAAGTGTTTTAAAATGCATTTTACACTAGTTCAGTTGTTTTGCAATCATTAGTTTTCAAAAAATCTAAGATCTGACAAAAACAAAAATTGTATCGAAAAAAAAAAATTTGCATCGAAAATTTTCAAAAAATCTTAAGATTTTTTAATAAACCCAAACATGCTAAAAATGATTTTAAACGCAGGATAATGTATTTTAATTTGATTTCAGCTGGTTGCACTTGAATTTTCATTGAAATTTTGAAGTTTATTGTAAAAATATTTTTTTTGCCCCTGATTTTTCGGGCCAATTTTGAAGGGGGGGGGGGGGGGGGGGGGTGACAAAAACTTTTAAAAATATTTGTAGCAGCCTAACATAAAAAATAAAAACAAAATTCCAAGCCTTTTTAAAAAAAAATTGCTAAAAGCTGGTTATTATTCGCGATGTTGAAAGAAATTAGAATCAACAAAGTTTGATCTGATTAAACTTTTGATTTAATAAATGTAGTGATCACCATACTGCGATCTACGAGAGCGATTGGTTTCCTTTTTATTTATTTTTAAATTTTATAATTTCTGAAGATGATAACTGAACTAAGCTCAATCGCTAAAGATTTTGTCTGACATCTTACTAAGAGGAACAACTTGTACTTAGGCTAGGCAATCAAAAAAAAAAAAAAAAATCGGCCATAAAAAAAAAATCAAATATGTTTTAATTTTTGAGGAAGAAATTTTTTTTTTTTTTTTTTTGGAAGGGTGGTCCAGCCGCACATCGTTGATGTCGAAACCTCTAAACTGGGCCCTCGTCCTGTCACGTCCGTCAGTAGTCTTGTCGTACATTACAACTAGAATCAGATCTGCCAATGAATTAGTACACTTCGACCAAATAAACACTGACGCTGTATGGATCTGACTCTAGAATAAATGCACAGTTGTGTGTTATTCATAAGTCCAACTTATTCAATTATTCATTTAAGTCCAAATATTCATTTGCTAACTACTTTGGATTGAAAATCTAAATTTTAATCTAAAATCCTCTAAACTTAATGTTCAAAACTAAACGTTCCTTTAACTGTTGTAGTACTACTTCTATCAAAAAACAATAAAAATTTGTGAACTGATATACAAATAGGATAATAATCGCGATTTTAAAAAGAAATGACCATTTACGTCAAAAGATCCGTAGTTCCTCGATTCGCAACAATGGTCAATACAACCATAATCCGAAAACCGTTAGTTCAACAGATCAACGAATTTTGTCCGATATCATTACATTATTGATTGATCGAGACTCTATGGACAATTTGACATAAAAGAATGCCTAGTATTCTACATCAATCAAAGTTTATTGACAGCATTACTCTAACTTAACAATTGCAACTAAATTTATCATCAAATAGATTTGGAAAGCATACAGATTTATTTTAAATGCTAATGCTAAGCAACAAATCAATTGTACTATCCTGAAGTCCCACCTAAATCCCACATTGTGATAGTGAAAAAGTCACAGAAGCAGCGGTGTCTTGTGCAATTGTGATATTTTCACTATCGGAGAACTACTTAGTTCACGAAGACAGCTTATCGGTCAACGCTTAAGCCCTGGGGCTGCGCCAAAGCGAGTTCTCGTAGCATGAAGTGGTGTCCATAGTGCTTATAAAAAAGAATGTATACCCAAATTTTAACTAATGCACTAGGATCAAATCATGCCCCTTGACTTTACAAGGCCCAGGGAATTTTTGAGGAAGAAAAATTAACTACATAATCTTGAAAATTGAGCAATTTTTTTTAATATTCGAAAGATAATATTATATTAAAAAAACCTTTTTAAATTTTAATAAGACCTTCTGAAGCGATCTTGAAAGTTTTATTTTCATTTTAAAAACATAATAGAGTGTATTTATTATTCAAAAATAGTTAATAAAAAAGACCTAACTCTGATTCCAGCCATAAAATGGTTAACTATTAGTAATTGTTGAAATTATTTTAGAAAAATATGTTATAAATAGAAATTATTTTAAATTGATAAAATTGTTAAATAGAAGTCAAGTCTTTCACACCTAACTTGAATTAAATAAAAAGGATTATAATTTATATTTGAAATTAAAATCAGATTGAATCAGAAAGACTAAATTTTCCAAGACATTTTCGAATTCTTTGTGACATTTCTTTTTTTTAAATTTCAATACATGGATGTTTCTATGCGTTTTCATGAGAACAAATGTAGTTGTTTAAGTTAAATAGTTTCGATAGTCAAGGGCGAAGATACAATGGTACAAACACATTTGACGTAGACAATTTATTTTACACATTTTCAATCTGAAGTTTTGAAGAATCACTGTTAGTATACAGTCCAGACTCGATTATCCGAAGGCCTGTTGTCTAACTTTTGATTGTTGAGCTTAGGTTTGACCCCTAAACTACGCTAAAATGATTTAGGATTTTTAAATTCAAGATGGCGGCCAAAATGGCGGTGATGCAATATTGAAAAAAAAGCATTTTATGTATTTTTTAATAGGCAATCAACAACTCAAATTTGACTAAAATGAAAAAATACGAAAAAACAATTTTGTTCGTGATTCGATTATCCGAAGTCCCAAACAAACCTTCGGATAATCGAGTCTGGACTGTAAATCATAAAATACTATGGCAAATAAACTTTTTGGAAAAAGCATTACTGACCAACCCAGTACATTTTTTTTCAAATATAAATGTTAAGACAAACCTAACCAGTTGAAAAATATTTGTATTCCTAATCCTTAATAATGCCATCGCTGTTTAGCGGTATTAACTCATTTAAGTCAGCGGTATTAACTCATTTAACCGTCAGAATTAATAATTTCTGGCAACCTACCAAATTAAATGAAAGATGGAATATAAATTTAAAATAAAATATATTAGAGTAAAAAAAAGTTTATTTCACCCAAATATTTATTTTATATATCGAATGTTTATTTCTTGATAATTGATCTGTAAACCCCAAATCTATTTCACAAATTTCAATTTCTCTTATTAAACATTATTAATAATTTTTAAAATAGTTCTTACAAAATGAACAATAAATAAATGCGTTTGCTAACTTGTTTGATAAAAGTGATTTTGAATCTTATACTTAATTAGTATTTAAAAACACTGAATTGTTTTGAAATTTCGCGAAAAAATGTATGGCGCGGATTTCGCGGATTTGAAAAAGCTCGGCGCGGTTTTCGCGGATTTGATTTTGGGAAAGTTGTAACCACCCTGAAACTGCTATTTTTTTTTACTAAATTGTACTTGACCTCTAAAATTTGTTTCGATCAATTCGCACCCATATTCCACCGCAATCATCTTCTTTAACAACTCACTTAGTCGAAATAATCGAGTGACGCGCCGGTATTTCACTCGGAATGTGCACTCGCACGCGCACGCTTCAGAAGAATCTCGCACTGTCATATCTTGCTTCACACTGTCACTTCCTCCATCACGAACACCACCCTTCAACGAGAATATCATCATCATTTCACAGGTGTTTCTCCGCATTATACCACAGACCTAACGGTGAATAATTAACACACAGTCAAAGCTCTCTTCAGCCGGCACCTTAAGTAGTAGCCTTAAGTTGTGTGCGTGTGTGATGAACAGATCAGATGAGGAAATGACTTGGTCACACGCGGGTTTTGCGTGTCTTTTGGATGTTTTTGTTTGTGTTTTCTTTCCTCCCTTTTTTTTCCTCTTCTGTGTTCGCCAGCTCGTCAAGACGTCAGTTCTCATCACCGTTGTCGAACGTCGGAGTCTGGTCTGCCTTCGGAAATGCATGGGAGTCGCGTCTACCTTCTGGGTCTTAGCACCGATATGTAGGTGACAATGCTGGCTGCAGGTAGTGTAGACCTTTGGCGCTTTAGGGTTGAGCTGAACTGATGACGATGGATAATGGCCAAATCGTGGAGAAAGTCACGCACGGAAGTGTCTCTTTTGATTGCGGGATCCGGTTCGGGTTCCCCGTGTGGTCTCGTCCCCCGAAAAAATGTCACGAACAGGTCGTCATGCCTTGAACCTGGCGCGCGGCTAATCTGGTTTAGCAACGCGTGATCAAAGACAATGCCTCGGCTAAGACCGGCGCGTGCAAGGGACAACTCATCCGCAATTGGATTCTAACGGATTACCGACTGGTGTTGGTGCGCAATTGTAATTGATCCGTCCCGTCTGTCTGCTACTGCTTCTGCTACTGACTGATTGGAGCAATCCAGACGACACCACTTTTGCGCGGCACTAGGCCAGTGTTGCCATCACATCCATATGTATAACCAATTGGCAACCTGAGCTCGTCAAGCGAGTCAATGATTGCAGTTTGTGAAGAAGAGTCTCGCAAAAAAAAAAAAAATCGATGATTCATTCATGGTGAGTGGCGGTTGTGTCAGAGATTCAATAAGTGATGGCTATTTCGCGCTGGTGATGAACTTGAAACCGGCTAATGGATCGGTTCCAAGCTGTCGAGAGCAGTGGGGTGAGCTAAATGTGCTGGAAATAAATACTTTTAAGTCGTCCAATGTACATTTTCGTTTGGGTAATTTCGCAAAACATTGAAATAAGTATTCCACACATTGAATATTAATTTAAAAAAATCCTGATAACCTCTTAATCCTATTGTTCGTAATCCACGGAACAAGCTTTGACGACTAAATTGAAGCGATTCGTAAACTCTGAACAGGGTACAGAATTTGTAACATCGCCCTTCAACTTTTATTCAAGCTCCTCTGGCCGCTACCAACATGCATGGTTTGCAGTTTATTCCTACAGAAGCAGCAAGTGCATTTTTTGATTTGGTTCAAATTTTGTGGGGGCCTTCCCTATCACCAAAGAAGCTATTTTGTGTCATTGGTTCACCCATACAAGTCTCCATACAATTTTGGCTGCTGTCCATACAAAAATGGTACGTAAATATTCAAACAGCTGTAACTTTTGAGTGAATTTTCTGATCAATTTGGTGTCTTGGGCAAAGTTGTAGGTATTGTTGAGGACTATTGAGAAAAAAATAGGTACACGGAAAAAAAATTGCAACTTTTGAGCCATAGAGAAACATGGTCAAAAAATCTGCCGCCGAGTTATGATTTTTTGAAAAAATAGTGATTTTTGGAAAAAATCGAAATTTCATGCAAAAACAAAATTGTCTTTATTTTGCCTTCCTCACCTGAGGTAAGGCTATAATCCTGCTCGGAAAATGAACTTCTTTCAGAAACGTCGTAGACCTACCTTCATGTATACCTATCGACTCAGAATCGAAAACTGAACAAATGTATGTGTGTATGTGTGTGACCAAAATTCTTACTCAGTTTTCTCAACCGAACCGATTTATGTCAAACCGGTCGCATTAGACTCGGTTTAGGGTCCCATACGTCGCTATTTTTGTTTGAGGTTTCGATAAGTAGTTCAAAAGTTATGTATAAAAATGTGTTTTACAAATATCCGGGTCTCACTTAAACGTATGTAAACTATGTCCGGATCTATCATCCGACCCTTCGTTGGTTAGGTAATTGAAAGACCTTTCCAATTTGTCCAAAACTTTGATGATCTGTCAACCCTGTCTCAAGTTATGACCACTTCAGTGATATTTGGGTACTTTTTGATTCCGGATCTAAAAAAAAGATGAAATTTGTGTCCAAATGTGTGTGTCCCATCATGTCACCCACTGTTTGTACAGAGTGAGGAAGGCACCAACCACATAGGTGGATTAAGTTAATTTTGAAATGAGAAATTGAATTTGGCATCGAACAGTACTCTACAGATTTTTTGATATAGGGTCCCGTTTTCAAGATATAGCCACGAAAAGTTTGTTTTTAGCGAAATATTTGCAGTTGTTCGATTTTAAAAATACAGAGATACAGCGGATTAAAGAAAAAGAAACACGAAGATTGAAGTTTTCTAAGTCTCACCCAAACAACCCAACATTCTCTAATGTCGATATCTCAACAACTAATAGTCCGATTTTCAATGTTAAAACATGAAACATTTGTGAAATTTTCCGATCTTTTCAAAAACAATACTTTTAAAATATTTGAATCAAGACTAACATTTCAAAAGGGCCAAACATTCAATATTACGCCCTTTTGAAATGTTAGTCTCGATTATAACAATTTCAAAATATTGTTTCCGTTCACAAATGTTTCATGTTTTAACATTGAAAATTGGACCATCAGTTGCTGAAATATCGACATTAGAAAATGGTGGGTTGTTTGGGTGAGACTTAGAACACTTCAATCTTCGTGTTTCTTTTTCTTTAATCCGCTGTATCTCAGCAACCCGAGGTCCCATCTTCAAAGTCTCTTAGACAATTTTATAGCAAATTTTCTGAACTTTTCAAAAAAAATATTTTTAGAAATGGTCACTCATGGTCACTATTTAAAAAAATCAAAAGCCTGCAAATATTTCGCTAAAATCAAACTTTCGGTGGCTATATCTTGAAACAAATTTGTTTTTGCATGAAATTTCGATTTATTTCCAAAATTAACTATTTTTTCAAAAAATCATAACTCGGCGGCAGATTTTTTGACCATGCTTCTCTATGGCTCAAAAGTTGCGGGTTTATGTCCCGTAAAACATATAAAAAAATCTCGAAAATCAAAAAATGTGTATTTTGGGAAATTGCGTTTTTGTGAAAAAAAGTTGATAGTAAAATCTGCAATTTTTTTCCGTGTACCTATTTTTTCTCATAGTCCTCAACAATAGCTACAACTTTGCCGGAGACACCAAATTGATCAGAAAATTCACTTAAAAGATACAGCTGTTTGAATATTTACGTACCATTTTTGTATGGACAGTAGCCAAAATTGTATGGAGACTTGTATGGGTGAACCAATGACACAAAATAGCTTCTTTGGTCATAGGGAAGGCCCCCCACAAAAATGGTCGAAATCGGCCGATTTCGTAGAGAGTTGCTCAACACAGAAAAAAAAATGATGGTAATATTCATCAGGAAATGGTGACAGATTTTGTGGCAAAATAAATGATAAATTTTAACACAGAAAATGATGAATTTTCATCAATTTTTGATGAATATTCATCAGGTTCACATTTTTACCCATTTTTTATGTAATATTACACAAATAAAGAGGAAATATTCAACCTACCAAATTTTCAACATTCCAAAATTCAACTTTTTTTTTCTGTGAAGTTTGATTTTTGAGGAACCATGTTATGAACTCAATAAAATTCTTCAAAGAAATGGATCTCCACACTCTCCGGCAAAGTTGTTCTCTGTAACACGAAGCCCTTGAAATTTAGCAAAAATTCATAGAAAGTCAGCGGACAGATTTTCCTTGTGAAAGCTTCAAATTGAACAAATCAAGCTTATATTAAGTATTCGGACACGCAGAAAAATAAGGCATATTTGAATCAACAAAACGTTTTGTTGATTTGAAATCATGATTTTTGTTGAATCAACGCTAAACGTCAAAGCAGCTTTTTCAAAACAACAAAAGAATTTTGTGGAATTGAGAAAATCAAGGTTTGTTTCAACGCATTTTTTTTTTGTTATTTATATTCAATAAAAAATTTGTTGATTCAAACCTCGTACAGGCTGATTCTACAAAACATTTTTCTGCGTGGGCTCGTAAAGCCCTGAAATGACCCAAAATTGACGCCTGAGTTTGGAATTGTCACTAAAAACTGAAAGAATTTTTCTTTTGATGCATTCGACTATCTATTATGTATCTAAAACAGACATTCCAAATGAAATTTAAAACTTAGTCCGCTATAAAAGCAAGTGGAAGCGATAATGTTCGGTAAAATTTACTCCCCTCTTAAAAACTCACTTTCATCCCGAACTAAAGTACACACTTTGGTCTACCACTATCACCGCCACCACAATCATCATCCTACGAAATGAGTTACGACCTTTTCCCAGCTCTATATTAAGGTGCCATAAAGGGAGGGGCCAGCAAGAAAGGCTTTGAGAACCGAAAATGTGCAATGAAAAATTCATGCCAAAGAGGCAAGCTCCAGCCCACAAAAAAAAAAAAAAAACTATAGTAAAAACAAAATAACTATAGGAAAACAATAAGAAAACTCAATCCAAACAACAACAAGAGCAGCAACAGTTTAACCTAACCAACGCGGCGCTGACAGCTTTTCTAATGGGTATTTTCTGCTTCTTTTCCCACAGAAACTGGGTCTTTCGAGTCGAAACAAAAAAATCAAAAGCAAAAAGCGCGAAAAAAAACAACAACCGATTTACCTTAATTGCTCGTGCACTTACTGACTGACTGACTGACTGACTGACTGACGGATGGTGCAGAGATCAGCTGATCGTGGCGGTTCACACCACCACTTCCAAGCTACTCCATTGCCCATGCCCAAGCTTGGAAATTGATGCAATGCGTGAAGCATGTGCAATTTAGCGCAGCAACAAAATCAACCGACTGACATTGCAACCGAAACCCGCCAGGAACGGTTCAGTGTGTAAACCTTTGTGGCGGTCTTTCTTTGGTGGATTTTGTATTTTGTTCGGTTCCGTTGACCGACTGCGGATTTAATCACACACAGTTTGACGTCATGTGGCGTTAACCCTTGTAGTTACTCGTTGTTTGTTTATTGTTGGACTTGTAGAAATCCCCTGCTTTTTTACTGTTCATTTCTACTGCACAGTAAAAAAAAACTTTGACGAATGTTCATTGATTTTTTGTCAGAAAAAATATGTTATTTTACCTTGGAAGTGTGTGAAATTTACATCTTTTTATGTTTAATTTTGAGGAAAAATTACATAAAAGAAGTGGTCCTAATTCAGCCATACAATGTTTCGACTTTTCAAAATTGTACTGTTTTTTTTAACTGTGCAAAAAAAGGCAGTAATCCAGCTGCATGTATTAGGCCGGGGTGTAAAATATATTTTGCCTATTTAATGACATTTTATGTAACATCAGACGTACAACACATGAATACCAAATTTTGGTAAATGTCAGTGACCATAATGTGCCCTTTGTTGTCCAGTAATAGATGGTGAAATACCAAGAAATCATACCAAAATCGTGTATGTGGAAAACCACCACAATACCAAATAATGTTATTCCAAGGGTTAAAATAATTCTACAAAATTGAACCATTTCAGTTCCAAGTTGAGGTATTCTGGATATGGAACATTGCCTGAATACCAAAACTTGGTATTGCCATGGTTTTATTTTTTTGCTATTCCCACGCCCTTGGAAAATCAGATTTTGGTATTCCTGTGGTCTTTCACAACCCACATACATGATTTTGGTATGATTCCATGGTATTTTACCATCTATTACTAGGCAACCAAGGGCACACTTTGGTCGCTGGTATTAATACCAAAATTTGGTATTTTGATGCCGTTTTTAAGTCCATTTCAATTTTTGGCCAGTGAAAAAACAATGGAAATTATATCACAACAAGCCTTACCCGACAAACTTCGTTCTGCCTTTTTAACGTTTGTTGACGTTTTTTGATTTTGTGCTTATTCAGCCTCCTGTGATCAAAATTTGATTTTACATAACTTTCTCCATACAATTTGCCGATGCTCCGGAATCGGTTCCAGAGTGGCCAAAGCAAAAAAAAAGTTGTAATCGAGCTGCGTGTAAAAGGTCTGGGTGTAAAATAAATATTGCATTATTTTATGAAATTCTATGTCATATTACACTCTGAAATATGTAGCCCACCAGTATGGGAAACCTACTTGACCGAAATGTCATGCTCATATATATGCGTTTATCCTTTCAATTCTTCATCGGTCTGATGGCCGAGCGGGCTAAGGCGCCAGTCCTTACTGATGGTGCTGGGTTTGAATCCCGTCGGTTGCAACTTTTTTTTTTGTGTTCACAATAATTATACATGCAGTGTGTGCATGCTTTTGCATGCGATTTTTCCATCGGAATTTTTGCTGTGTAGTTTCGATAAAAAATGTAGAAATTGTTAAAAAACACGTTTTATTTTTATATTTGTTAAGAAAAAAAAATCATGTAATAAAAAAAAATCATGTTAATATTACATCTGAGAATGGGTACATCTTTTATGTCAGAAAAAAATTGTAATTTTACTTCTGAAAATATGTAATTTAATCACTTTTCTGGTGTAAGGCCACTTTTTCAGTCAAAATTGAAGTAACATTACAAAATTATAGAGGTAATATTCAACCTTACAAAATAACACCTTCCGAAATCACACTATTTTTTACTGTGTGGTATTAACCCCTGCTCGGGAAAACTTATTAAAAAAAACTCGATATCTGTGCTTTTATATATTGCCAAGAAAATCAATATACCGTAAACTGAGGTGACATTAATAGGATTTCAATATTTTTTTGTTTGGTTTGTCACAAGATTGTTATTTTGATGCATGTATTGGGGTAGGCTACCCAAGGTCACTAAAATATGCACTGTGTTTTGTAAAAAAATATTTTCAGAAGAGTTTAAAACAAATAGTTGCGTTAAAATTATTATTTCGAATTCCGGGGTGACTTTGAATGTATGCCTGTAAAATTCACCCTAGAATATTTTTTTTTGTTTAAATCAAATTTAAAAAGTTCGCTCAACCAAACCACAACTTCGGTTTTGTTTTGTTAACAAGTTTATAAGCTTGTTAACAAAAAAACATATGAATTTATGGTAAAATTGCTAAAAAGTCAGATTTTTGACTAAAATTATTCAAACCAGTTTTGATTATAAACATATCGGTTTATATTGCATTTTTAACTTAATTCAAAGCACGAATTGATTACCTATGCTTATGCTTATGCTTTAGTTCAAAGCACGAATTGATTACATTTTACATGGAATTTGTTGTACTCAAAATGCCTATAAATTTGAAGATTTTGCTGGAATCGTGTTTCAAAAACACATAAAATTTACTATTTATAAAATAATTTTATCTTCTCTTAGTGAGAAATTTTCCAAATAATCCGAAATCATTTTTCAATTTTTTTTTGAACATTTCTTTTTGAAGTTCTTTTAGCAATTTGCTACTACGGTCAGTATGATTCCATACCACCTATAAAAAGTGAAGTAAAAAAGAAGAAAATGTTTTTTTTATTCCGTCGTGAAACTACTTACTTTTCCTCTCATTCTCGAACGTCGAAATAGCTTACTTTTTTCTACGAAAAGTAACAGAATCGAATAGAAACACTTTCCAAAACCAGTGCAGAAAAGTTCTTATTTTCAGCACTGAAATAGATGCTGAAAAGTTCAACTTTTTAACACTTGTTTTAAAAGTAATGCTTTTCAACATCGTATTGATATAAACGGTGGATTGATAAAATACATGGACATTTGAAATACAATTCCATTCGAAGGGTGTTTTTAGGAATTGCAAAAAAAAGATGTATTAAACTCTTTGCAAAACTTGATATTTTCAGCACTCGTTGTATTCATTCAACTCGGTGGACCTCGTTGGATAAATGTACGACGCTTGCTGAAAAAACTGTTCTTTTTGCAAGTTGTTGCATAAACTACTATTTCCTCCTCCCTCTTCTGGCTCACGGACATAAAACATGTACTCTCTGTAATGTCACAATAAATTTCATGAAAAAAATAATGCAGAAATCATTCTACATCCAGAATGGATGATCCAGGCGTTCTACACGCAGCTTAATGATTACTACTAGCTAAACCAGTTCCAAGCATATATATGCCAAACCCAACGCTAAATCTGGCCATTGCACGAGGTCCCACGTCCACGTTGCTGACACCGTTTGGCGTCTGCCCCGCGGAGGGCTTCCAGCGCAATAATTAGCGTAATTTCTCGTTTTATTGACTCTGTTCTAGTGAACTCGTTCCATTTCGTTTTTGCCGTCAGCCTGCCTCGTTAACTCCGTATTTTCAGTTTATTAGTTTGCGCCCTTTTGCTTTCTTCTTGCGCAAAAATCTCCATTCCAAGCGTCCAAGTGTCCGCTTTTTGAGTTGTACTTACGTCGGAATTTACGTCACCCAATGTCCGTCCATCTAGCCATGGAATCCGCGGGCATTTGTTTTGCTTCCCTTCCGCTTGTGCTTGTGCTATTTTCAGAATGGTATGCCAAGACCAACACTTTGCGAAGGGAAGAGGCATTTATGTGTTATTTTTTTTACAGTTTGATTCTCTTCAAACGGTTTGGTTGAGATGGGTTAAGTTTTGTTTGTTTGGCTTAGTTTTTTTTCGTTTGGAAAAATCTGGGTAATGATGGATTGCTCGAGGTATCGCTGATGGTCAATGTCGTTAACCCTCTGACGTCCACTTTTTTTTAAATTGACTTTGGAATATAAATAGACATTAATTTGATTATTACTGTAATGGTTTGCAAATCATCATTAAGATAGGCATAGTAGGGTTAAAATACAGCACTTTGAAAAGGAAACATTTCATATTTTTGTGACGTATTTTCGCTTCCTTCCCCCCTTTCATGAATGGGGCTTATCGATGTGCTTTATCTGGCTTGTTTACATTGAGCGTGTGTTGGACGGGGACACGGACAGGTTTCTTTTTCGGTGTGCATAACACTTCTGTATGCACACTCGGGGGTACAGGAACAGGTAAAATTTACACCATGTTGACAATCGGTCAATGGCTGCCGTTTTTGGGAGGTATTTTTTTTCGCTGATTGGATTCATGTGGACACTTATCGAGTCGAGTCCGGTTGAGTAGTTGTAAATGTTGATTTTAATGTCTTTATCAATATTTGCGGCTCGTGGAATGTGCTTAATGTTTTTTTTGTGTGATAAGGGGATGTCCTTATCTATTTTTGCTGTTATAGCTGTTTGATTGGCTGAGATGTTAAAAATAGATTAGTTTCCAAATTGATGCACCCCTCTTTCATTTTGATAAGCCCCTAATAAATGTTAATTGGATTCGAGCGCACGAATTCTTAGTAATAATGTGATTCAAGGTCAATGACAAGAATCACGACAACCTGTCTAGACCAAAAATAGCTTATTTTCGTCTCTCCCAAATATCAATCCTCAGCTGAAAGGTTGTTATCATTACACGAAAAATCCATTCTCCAAAAGTGCTTCCCGTAACAAATAGTCAGCACAGAAGATGACGACGCTTGCTGACTCATTCTATGTAGCCGGTGAGAATCGTCAAATATCGTCATCGAGTCAGGTTCAGTCAACGTTTAATATGCGCAAGGTGGATTTAGTTTTTCCCCCTCTTCTCTTTCTTTATCTCACCCAGTTTTGCTAAGAAAAATGATGATACCGCGTGAGAAAATTCACTCTTTCTGTAGTACACTAAACAAAAACAAAGCACTTCGTTTGTGTGTAGCTGTGCAGTGGATCATGAAGCTAACGCCTGCGCTAATAATAGTGATCATATAGTTTTGGAAGATAAACTTATCATGTACTTGTGAACAGGGGGCAGATCATCGCGGTTACCCACCCACACATTGTCATTTTATCGCGGGGAACTGTGTCTCTCGTGATGACACATACTCAAATGTCTGTTATGGGTGATATGTTCGTTTTTATCTTCTTGAAATTCAAAAACGGATTGTTAGTTGCCAAAAACGGGGTAACTTTTCATAGTGAGAATATATTTGAGTACATTTTCAAAATATAGCTGATCTTCAGGTTATAAGTTTCAAAACAATGTTCAATATTTCGAATCTTTTAAAGGTTTTTAAGTTCTTGGAAATATGCGAATTAAGACCTGTTTTATTTTTTTGGTAAATTGTATCTAAGTTTCCATTTTTTTTTTGTTTTCAAACTTATCATTTACAAGTCATAATAGTTACGCCTTTTTAACTAGTGATATTTGCCACAGAAAAAAAAAATAAATAGAATTCCAAATGTTACATTGTTAATGATGTAACACCTTTAAACGTTAATACTGCCGTTCTACGCATAATTGTCCTATGTCATTTTTGGACGATTCTGACTTTTTATGATTTTTAAGTTTAGTTCTACGTATACTTTCAAAAAACCACATAAAATCTAGTACTTTGTTCAGAAAATTATTGAAAACAACTCCAAGTCTGTTTGTCCCATCGTTGAACTACTACGCACATTTCCCACCAAGTCCCACCTTGTTTACCTGTTTACCTGCAAGAGGATTACAAATAAGGGTGATAAAATGTTAACCGGGGTGATTAGGGACATATAGGGCGAATAGGCACCCACGGGACAATTATGCGTAGAAACACAGAAATCGATCGAAAAATTTTATTTCAGTTGCCCTTTTTTGAGCATGGGACAATTATGCGTAGAACGGCAGAATAATCATTAAAACTTGCAGTGAAAATTCAATTTGCACAATCTTCTTGAATTGCTTTACATCATTTTGAAGAAATTTGTTTTATTAAATTGAACACTTTTTTTATAAAATCGCACGCGAGAATGACATTACAGTCCAGACTCGATTATCCGAATGCCTCAGAAAAACTTTACTTCGGGTAATCGAATCTTCGGATAATCGAAACACGGAAAAAAGTTTGGTGGTCGAGCTTATTATTATATATGGGTTGACCCATAAACTACTCAAAAATGGTTTTGATTTTTTTGATCCAAGATGGCGGCCAAAATGGCGGTGACGAAATATTGAGAAAATGGGGTTTTCAGTTTAAAAAGCAATCAGACATTCATAAATTGGGGCACAGCCCAAGTAACATTTAAAACCAACTAGCCACCACCTAGTTTTATTAAGGTTTCATGGTAGCATCTTGACTGCTTCATAGTTTTATTTGGGCATTCACCGCAACCAATAAGGAAAAGCTAATTAATAGATTCTAACAAGGTGTTATGGCTCGGACATAAAACCTGGTGAAAATAAAAGCCGACTGGCTTTCAATCAGGTTTTATGAAAGTTTTAATAGAGGATTGAAAACCAGAGGGCAATGCCATGCCAAACGGTTTTATCGCAAGTGTTGTAGCTGTCAAGTGCAATTAGGTATGCAAAAAGCTCACTTTAAAACATAAGCTCCTAAAGAGCATTTAACGCAGCCAAATAGCAATGCTTAAAAATGGCGCTAAACGCGTGGTCTGATTGAATATGTTTGACCGCCATCTTGGCAGAAAAAAAATAATGAATTTGATTAAATTTTGATGATAACACACAATTATGATGCACTTGTGACAACGTTAGCACAGCCATAGAAGTTCAAAAATAATTTAAACATTTGAATACAACATGCGAATGCAACAAAAAATCATTTAAAACTGTGATAGTAGAAGAAATATTTTTGATGAAGCGAGTTGATATTTTTTGGCTTTATCTCCCCCACATTTATCGATAAAATTTCAAGCGCAGCTAAATTTGAGCCACCAATTGTGAGGAATAAGCTTTGACATTATTTTAATTACCTCCAATATCTATCATATCATGATATCATCATCGCTATTTTTGACAACTATCTCCATTATTTCAGTTGGCAAGACGAAGACTTTTTTGCCAGAATAAAATCTGTTTGTCAAAAGACCATGAAATGTATTTTTTTCCTAACTACTAACAAGGTTTAAAAAAAGGTTTAAAAAAGGGTTTTATTAAGGCTTTGAGGAGGTTGTTAGGATTCAGTTGTAAAGCCTTGAACTCCTATGTAGGTTTTATAAATAGGCCGTAAAAACATTTTGCGGAGGTCCTTTTGGGGTTTTAAGTGGGGTTTATCGAGGTTCTGGGGAGTTTGTTACGACTAAGTGGTTTTAATGTTGGTTTCGGCTGATAGGTTTTATAGCGGTTGTGACAGCTTTGATAAAGCCCAAAATGTTACTTGGGAGTACTCGAATTTGATCTTTATAGTCAAAAATTATAAAAATATAAAAAAAAAATGGTTCGATTATCCGAAGTCCCATACAAACCTTCGAATTATCGAACGTCGGATAATCAAAACTTCGGACAATCGAACTACGGATAATCGAAACTTCGAATACCTAATCGAAACTTCGATTAACCAAGTCTGGACTGTATATACAGTAGAAAAAATACGGTAATATTACATCTGGGAATGGTGACAGATTTTATGTCAAAAGAATGTGTAATTTTACATTAGGAACTGGGGAATTTTTCATCAGTTTCTTATGAATTTCATTTCTATTTAATTTTTATTGGTAAAATATTCCCATTTTACAACCTTCCCAAATTAAACTTTTTTCTGTGTACAAATCACATTTATAGTTAACAAATCCCCACAACTTACAACCGCCCTCATTACCCAAAAACTGACCCACTCCCTCGTTATTTACCTTATGAAACTGCTGCCAGTTAACGTAGTGGTAATCTTTCCGGGTTGGTTGCCGCTGCGGAGTAACGGATGCTCCAACCTCCACAACCACCGGATAGTGATCAGAACTCAACTCTTCAAACACCTCAGGATGAGCCACGTTCTCAGCCATATTGGTAATGAAGAAGTCGATTATTGAGTGATTCCCAGACCGAGCCACCCTCGTTGGACGATCTGGACTCACAACGTTGTAGTATCCGTTTTGCAGATCGTTGTGCAGAATCACTCCGTTCCGATTCCTCCTGCTGTTGCCCCAAACTTCATGCTTCGCGTTGAGGTCACCAGCGATGATGTACTTTGCGCACCGCCGTGTCAGCTTCTGGATATCGCTCTTCAGTTTTGCTGCTGAACCATCTCTGGAATTCACCTGACGTGGGCAGTATGCAGCAATGAAGAGTACTGGGCCAACCGAAGTGGAAATTTCCACCCCAACGGCCTCGATGATGTCCAGCTTGAAGTGTGGCAGCCGGCGTGGCTTGAGATCACGATGAACAGCGACAAGCACACCTCCTCCTCCAGAGGTGGTCCTGTCGAGCTGCGTCGCGATCTTGTAGTTTTGCAGATAAACTTTTTCACCGGGCTTCAGATGAGTTTCCGTGATGGCAGCTACGTCGATCTCCTTCTCGCGAAGAAAATCCACCAGCTCTAAGTTCTTCCTCCTAATGGAGCAAGCGTTCCAATTCAGCAGCTTGAGGGACCTACGATCCATACTGGATGACGAACGAGGTCAGCACTTCAATCTGCTGGGTCTTGGTTTTGCATCCACGCAGTGCAGCGGACATCTGTTGGAAAATATTGAGGAGTTCGGTTGAGGTGTAAAGATCATTACCATTTTCCTCAACTGCTGGTTCTTGGGTTGGTCTTGGCTCCTGGCTGAAGCCCGGTGGTGACGGTCTCGGCTCCTGGCTGAAGCCCGGCCGCGGTTGATTCATCTCAGCTCTCTTCCTGGGATCCAACGGCAACGGTGCCAAGTTCGGGACCTGGCGTCGCGGTTGAAGAGGTGGAAAGTTTTGCTCCACCAGGGCTGGAGGAGTTCTACGACGCTGAGGCTGATTCTTCGTCGATGCTTGCTGCCGAATTTTCACGAACTCAGCTCTCTTGGGGCACTTTCGGTCGGTTGACGAGTGCTCACCGTTGCAGTTGAGGCACTTAACCAGCGAATCTTGGATGCACTGGGATGTGATGTGCGCATCGGTACCACATTTGGCGCAACGACGCTTTAGGTGGCAGTTCTTACCTCCGTGCCCGAAACCCAGGCAGTTGAAGCATTGTGTGACGTCACGGTGCACTGGTCGGTATCGCTCCCACGACACGATAATGTTGAAAACCGCTCGGATTGCCTTCAGCTCAGGAAGCGTCGTCGATCCCTTAGCCAAATGCAGCAGGTAGAGCTGGTCACGGTACTTGATGTCTTTGTTGCGTCGGCTCATTTTGTGCACGGCCAACACATCCAGTTTCAAAACTTTTAGCTCGGCAGCTAATTCCTCCACTGGCATGTCGTACAGACCTCTGACGACGATTTTGTACGGCTTATCCATGGCGACATCATGGGTAAAGTACTCCGCCTCGTTTTCGGTCAAGTATTCCTTGACCAGTTGATAGTGCTGCCTGGATTGCACCAGCACCTTAAATCCGTCCTGACACAGACGAATGTTGCCTTGGACTTTCCCAGACTTGATGAGTTCAACCAGCCCCCCTCGAAAGTCGATCGTTGCTGCTGATTGCCGCACATAAAAAGGAGGCAGTTTCTCCTTTCGCTGTTTCACTTCATTCTCCTTTGCTTCCGCTACCTGGTCCTCGTCAGGCAGTCCAGCGAACTTGTTGTTCTTCAAAAGCTGCTCCTCGTGCGACGAAGAGTTCCCCTCCTCCTCATCCATCGGTACAGTACCGTCGCTCTTTTTCGTCTTTTTGCTGTTCGATGTCACTTCCAAAAGCACCTTCCTCTTGGAAATCCCCGGTTTTTGGCCATCAGTTGAGGCCTCAACCTTCCTTTTGGAAATTCCCACTTTTTTGCCTGCTTGAGCCGCAGGTAGGGCGATATTGCCGGCGTTTTGCGCCGGGACGCGACGAGTCATGTTGAATCAGACAACCTTCTCCAACGAATGCTCGGATAACAATGAAAAAACACACGTCGCGCAAAACTCACCTTGTTTTTCTCGAACCATATGCATTTGCACTACACTCCTTCGATGCCACCCTTAAATAAAACCACGTTGCTCCAAATAAACAGTTAATAAGTCAGCTACACAGGCTGAAAGTACGCCAAAGCCACAACCCCAACACGCTTACAAATAAAAGTTCGCCTTCAAGGTGGTGGTGGTGGTGCTTACGATCAACACACAGTCGTCGTAAATTTGCAGATCGCAAGCAAATAAAGTGAATAATATTTGCGACTTTTGCAATGGTTTTAGGGTAACTGGGGGGTAATTTCAACAAAGTTATAGAAATTAATCGTGTTGCACGTAAAAAACATTAAATTCAACAATTTATTGTTTATAACTGACTAAATGATTTTGCTGTTGATACTTTTGAATTGGGAGCTTGAAAATTAGACAATACTTTACCTTAAAATTTTAAAAACGTCAAACAAGATTCTTGTCACAAAACTAAAAAATATGTTGAAAATTTAAAAGAAAACTAATTTTTTATTCAATTTATTTTATGTTTTTTTAAAGTCGTTATCCATATCAACAAAAAAAAAACACCAGAATGTATCAACATTCCAACATACACCAAACTACCCTAATAAAGGCCAAAACATGACAGAGGGCGATCGCGAATGTTCTGTCAAACAACTTTTTTTTCTCCATTCTCTTTTCTTATCTTTCTCGTCTTTTACCCACCTTTCTTACCTTTTCTGGCTGATCATTTTTGCTCAATGAGTTTCGTGTTGGCTGGAGTGTGTGTTTGTGTGTATTTGTTTTGTTTTTGAGCCGCAACTCTGCGTTGTGTGTTGGAGTTTGGTTTGGTTCTTTGTATTCCAGTACAAACATCATAAAGCTTGCACAAAGTAGCGGACTGGCGTGCGGGCGATTTGGGAAAGATACCGGTTCGGTTCTGTTGGTCTGGTTTTGGCTAGGTTTTAGCTTAGAAACTGCATAATTTGAATCGATTTGGTTGGCAAGAGAGGTTGGTGTTCTTACAAAATATGAAAGTAAAGTTTTTAAAGAACAAAAGTCGCATAAGATTAATTCCTAAAAAAAAATCTGATGCATAATATGAGCCACTAGGGTGTAATATGGTTGCATGGAAAAAAATAAAGTTGTTCAAATTTAGTGAGCACAGCAACTTTTCAGTTCCTTTTGGGGTCCTAAACAACTCCCTAAAGTTTGAGAACGATTGGTTAAGTCCCCACTTTGCGCAAAGCGATTCAATTTTCCATATAAATTTGTATGGGAAAAACATTTTTTTTGAATTTTGATATTTAAAAAATCCACGTTTCACGCTATATTAAAACCGGATTCATATTTGATTGCTCTGAAATGTGCTCTATGGTGGTGCTAACTTGTTCATCATCTAAAAAGATACAGCGTTTTCAAAACTCGTCTAAAACGTGTTTTTTGCTCGAAAATCACGTTTTAGATGAGTTTTGAGGACGCTGTATCTACTTTCAGGAGCAAGTTAGCACCATACTCTCTTGGGGAAAGTTGTAGAGCATCTTCCAGAACATCCAAATATGAATCCGGTTTTAGTACAGTGTGAAACGTGGATTTTTATATCAAAATTCAAAAAAATGGTTTTTCCCATAACATTTATATGGAAAATTGAATCGCTTTGCGCAATGTGAGGACTGAACCAATCGTTCTCAAACTTTGGGGAGTTGTTTAGGACCCCAAAAGGAACTGAAAAATTGCTGTGCTGGAAAATCGATTTTGTTATTACACCCTAATGAGCCACCCTTGTAAAAAGATTTGGCCGCTCTCGTTCGAGTGTACAGAGCAGTTTACTCAAAAACTGCGCTACCTACCTTCTGAGACCCTAAGCCCTGCTTAAGCCGGTCGCAATCGAACTCGCGCATAGATCTCCTCCGTCAGCAGGAGTCACGGTGAGTTGCATGTCCCGAGGTGATATTTTTCTTTCCGCGAGTTTGAGCGCGCGGTCACGTTTCGCCCTGACAATTTTCCCATAGAGGTCTACACGATACAGTTCCAGACGCAGCCTCTGACTCTGAAGTCTGAGATTTGCAAACAGCGAACTGCACTCTGCTGCGCCCCCCTATCTTTAGCAGATATCGCGCCGGTCTCGGATATTGACTGCAGCAGCAGCGCCAGTCCCGACTAAATGGTGTCATTTGCATGTGCTCTTTAGCGGATTTGAACCTTTCGCCCGACGTCTAACCATTTATTTTCTTTTCTCTTGTTGCCTTTTGCAGAAAAAAGCCCTGGCCGGTGATTTATACGAGCAAGTTTTCTACTCGTTGGACCTCATCGAGAAGGACTACTTTGGGCTGCAGTACACCGATGCCAACAACGTCAAGCACTGGCTTGATCCGACGAAAGCGATCAAGAAGCAGGTCAAAAGTAAGTTCTTGCAGCTGTGCAAACAAAACACCCCCTCTCAAACAACGTCTCTCCTCACCAATTTTTTTTTCTAGTTGGCCCTCCGTACACCCTGCGACTCAAAGTAAAGTTCTACTCCTCGGAACCGAACACGCTGCGCGAAGAACTCACCCGGTACCAGTTCTTCCTCCAGCTCAAACAGGATCTCCTCGATGGCCGGCTCGAGTGTCCGGATGCGCAGGCTTCCGAGCTGGCCGCGCTCGCCCTTCAATGTCAGTACCGCAAACACCCCATCCAATTATACAATCACACACCAACTAAACGATATTTCTATTGATTCAGCTGAGCTGGGCGACTACGACGACACGATCCACACGGCGGCGACCGTGTCCGAGTTTCGGTTCGTGCCCAACCAGACGGAGGAGCTGGAGCTGGCGATCCTGGACGAGTACAGAAAGTGCGCCGGCCTGACGCCGGCCCAGGCCGAGACGAGCTTCCTGAACAAGGTCAAGTGGCTGGACATGTACGGCGTCGACATGCACACCGTGCTGGTGAGTACTGCGCTGGGCAACTTTGTAACGAGCACTTAAGTAAATTTTGTATAATGTTTCACTTCCCGAATCGTAAAGAATTATTGATGGTACAAGGGTTTGGACTAAAGTCAGTACATGCAAACGTTTGTCAAAACTCAAATACAGTACTTGTTCGGTAACTGGGCGTTGTTAAACTGTAGCACAATTAAACAGCAGACAAACGTCAAATAAGTAACTACGCAAAATGAACGAGCTGCTGCAAAAATAAATTTCATCAAAGAAAAAAATCTTTGTTATTATTTAATGAACATGTTGGAGATGATCAAGCAACCTATGGATTTGTAATTGTTAGTTTGTTACCTGGCAGCTCAATAAATATTCATTCTGTTCTAAACCGTAACCCACGCTAGACGTGTTATTTCCACCTCTGCCCCAAGAGGTTATGGGCCCAGAGTGGGTTCCGGAACGCTGAAGAACTCGAAGAATTTTCTCGAAGAAGAAGTTTAGTACTTTTCAAACTGAAGAATTTCATGAAGAAGTAGGAAAATCTAGAGAAGATGCCTAACGGAGACGGAAGCGGTGCCGCTGCTGGTGCTCAAGGTGCTGTCCAACCTGAGGCTCGTGGCCAGAACTACGGAGCCGGGGGCCATCCGCCGATCGAGCGGCTGGTCGGACGTGACAACTGGCGGACGTGGAGGTTCGCAGTGCGCACGTACCTGGAGATAGAGGACCTGTGGGACGTGATTGAACCAGCTCAAGGCGCGGCCGTCGACGCGAAGAAGGACCGGATCGCCCGAGGGAAAATTATTTTCTTCCTCGATCCGTCGATTTTCCACCACGCGGAGAACGCGAAGACTGCCAAGGAGTTGTGGACGAAGCTGTGCGGACTGTACGAGGACACTGGACTAACCCGTCAGTGGGCGCTCTTGCACAAGCTCATCACGACGAACCTGGCGAGCAGTGGGTCCATGGAGGCGTACGTGAACCGGATGACGACTACAGCGAATCAGCTCATCGGAATCGGCTTCCCGCTGGACGAGAAATGGATCGGCATGATGCTGCTGGCGGGACTACCGCTGGATTATCGTCCGATGGTCATGGGGCTCGAAAATTCTGGGATCGCAATCACTGGTGACGCCATCAAAACCAAATTGCTCCAGGAAGACGACCTGCCCGTGAAACCAGCCGGAAGACAAGCGTACGTTTCCAAGGGACGCTACAAGGACGACAAGCAGAGCAAGTCTCAACCGAGTGCTGCTCCAAGCAAATCGAAGGGATCGAAGTGTCATCGCTGCGGCAAAGCTGGCCATTTCGCCAGGGACTGCACAGCCAAGGAACCAGTGCGCAACGACCGCGACGGCAAGAAGAAAGCTTTCTGTGCCGTGCTCTCGGTGCTGGATTCGGACGACGCCAACGATTGGTACTTCGATTCGGGAGCTGTACTTGACCAGGAACGAGGCGCTGCTGAAGAACCCCCGAACAACGTCTGGAAGCATAATAGCGGCGAACAACCAGGCGATGAAGATCGTTGCTGAGGGAACTACGACGTTGCAGCCGACGTGCTACGACGACACCATCGAGGTCGAGAACGTTGAACTCGTGCCGGAGTTGGCGGTCAATCTACTTTCCGTCGGGAAGATCGTGGATCAAGGCCATACCGTCGTGTTCAACCAAGATGGATGTGAGGTGATCGATGAAGACAACAGTGTCTTCGCGACTGGGAGCAGATCGAACGGGCTGTTCAAGTTGGACCAGATCAAGCCGAGAGCGCTGGCGTGCTCTTCCCGCGAAACTGCTGAGCTGTGGCACAAGCGTTTGGGACACATGTGCATGAAGAACCTGATCAAGTTGAAGAACGGTCTCGTCAACGGAATCAAGTTCGAAGGCAACGAGTGTGGCAGAAGCTGCATTGTCTGTGCAGAAGGTAAGCAGACGCGGTTGTCATTCAGCCACGCAGGGACCCGTGCGGCTGGAATCCTGGACCTGGTACACTCCGATAGTCGTTGGGTGGCTGTCGCTACTATCTCAGCTTCACCGACGACAAGACGCGCAAGATTTTCGTCTACTTTCTGCGAACCAAGTCCAAAGAAGAGGTTCTGCAGTGCTTCAAGGATTTCCATGTGACTGCTGAGCGGCAAACGGGCCGCAAGCTCAAGGTGATTCGGACGGACAACGGCCTGGAATACACGAATCGGCTGTTCCAGGACTACCTGTCGGGGATGGGGATCCGTCACCAAACCACCGTGGAGTACACCCCTGAGCAGAACGGACTCGGAGAAAGGGTCAACCGGACTGTCGTGGAACGCGCTCGGTGCATGCTGTTCGAAGCTGATCTGCCAAAACCGTTTTGGGCAGAGGCTGTGGCTGCTGCGATCTACTTGATCAACAGATCGCCGACGAAGGGCATCGAGATAACTCCGGAGGAAGCGTGGTCAGGTCGCAAGCCAGACTTGTCACACGTACGAGTGTTCGGCACGACCGCAATGGCCCAGGTACCGAAGCAGAAGCGCCGCAAGTGGGACAAGAAAGCCGTGGAATGCATCCTCACCGGCTACGAAGAGGACACCAAGGCGTACCGCTTGTACGACAAGAAGACGAAGTCAATCATCGACAGCCGAGACGTGACGTTCGTGTCGGAAGGAGTGGTCAAACGTGGAGTGACCGCTGAACCGAGGGCTAGTGGACCGGAGCGGACATGTGTGCGGCTGGACTTTTGGGAGTACGTGCCAGCCGATCCCGTTCAAGAGGTTTTTCCACCGGAAGCCGCGGAACCACAAGAGGAGCCTGACGAAGAACCTGAAGATGCATTCGAGTCGGCCGAGAGCAGCGACGACGACGTGTCCTTTGCTGAAGATGACCCGTTGCCCGCGCTCCCGCCACAATCATCTTCAGAACCACCCAAAGAGGGGTTGAGGCTCAGTGGTAGGGAGCGCTTTCTTCCAGGCAAGTATAAAGATTTTAAACTTGGGAACAAAGGCCTACCCGTGACGAAATTTGCAGATAAGACGACGACGATGACCAACGCAGCCGTGAGGCCCGAGGATCCTACCGCTGCGCCCCCGTCGTGCTCTTATCGAAGATCAGTTGCCGATGACGGTCAACAACGATTGATGCTTTGCGATAGGGGGCGCCCGCCCCAAGGCAAGTATTCTGACAACCCTGATGTATCACCCGATACTGGTATCGACACTTCACAGCCGCTTCTGGATGATCCGTTCACGCACCAACAAGCCCTGGCTCGGGACGACGCTGAACACTGGAAACAGGCCATGATGGATGAGTACGAAGCCCTCATCTCGAACGGAACGTGGGAGCTGTGCGATCTACCAGAAGGACGTTCGGCGATCAAGTGCAAGTGGGTGTACAAAACCAAGCTGGACGTGAACGGGGACATCGACCGGTACAAAGCGAGGCTGGTCATTAAAGGATACTCACAGCGAAAGGGGGTAGATTACGAAGAGACCTACGCCCCGGTCGTTCGCTATAGTTCGCTGCGATATCTCTTCGCGCTGGCTGCCCGTCTGGACATGAAGGTCGACCAGATGGACGCAATTACGGCCTTCCTGCAAGGAGAACTGTCGGAGGAGATTTACATGGAGCAACCCCCTTGCTTCGTGGGCGGCAAGAAGCGGTCCAAGGTCTGCCGACTCAAGAAGGCGCTGTACGGGCTCAAGCAATCCAGTCGTGTCTGGAACAAGAAGCTGGATGCTGCCCTGAGGAAATTCGACCTGGTATGCACCGATTACGACCCGTGTGTGTACACCAAGGTGCGCGGCGACAAGATGCTGTTCGTCGCTGTGTACGTCGATGATGTCCTGATCTTCTCGAACTGTGACCGCTGGAAGACGGAGATCAAGGCCCAACTCAGCCGCGAGTTCAAGATGAAGGACATCGGACCTGCGAAGTACGTTCTGGGGATCCGGGTGAGCCGGAGCAAGGACGAGATTGCCCTGGACCAGGAGAAGTACGTGGAAGCGATCCTGAGTCGGTTCCAGATGACGGACTGCAAGCCCGTCAGTACGCCCATGAACGTGAGCGAAAAGTTGACGCGCAACGAGTGCCCGTCGACTGACCAAGAGAAGGAGAGGATGAAGTCTGTGCCGTACCAAGAAGCCGTTGGGTGCTTGATGTACTTAGCCCAGAGCACCAGACCGGACATCTGCTACGCGGTCAATATCCTCAGCCGCTTCAACTCAAACCCAGGTGAGAAGCACTGGTGTGGTGTGAAGCATTTGTTCCGCTACCTGCGCGGGACCTCGAAGTTTCGTCTGACCTACAAGAAAGGAGGAGCTTCGAAGATCGAAGGTTTTTCAGACGCCGACTGGGCTGCTGATCTGGAGGACCGGAAGTCGATCACGGGGTACGTGTTCACAGCCCAAGGTGGAGCCGTGTCCTGGAGCTGTAAGAGGCAACAAACCGTTGCACTCTCGACCTGCGAGGCCGAATACATGGCGTTGTCGGCTGCGGTGCAGGAGGCGCTCTGGTGGCGCCGGTTGCGGGGACGTATCGAGTCGGAGGAAGCGATTACGATCCACTGCGACAACCAAAGTGCGATCGCGGTCGCACGGAACGGTGGCTATCATCCGAGGACGAAGCACATCGACATACGACACCATTTCATCCGGGACGCACTGGAGAAAGGCGAGGTTGTCGTGGACTACGTTCGGAGCGAGGAGCAAACAGCGGATGGTCTAACCAAACCGCTGTGCCGTACGAAGATGGAGATCTGCCGAGATCAACTTGGTCTGCAGCATCCCTAGGTTGAGGAGGAGTGTTGGAGATGATCAAGCAACCTATGGATTTGTAATTGTTAGTTTGTTACCTGGCAGCTCAATAAATATTCATTCTGTTCTAAACCGTTACCCACGCTAGACGTGTTATTTCCACCTCTGCCCCAAGAGAACATTTAAAAGGTTTCGTCAATGGGTGTTTCTTGTTCGAGGGAATCGTATTGACATGCTACAATGTTTGAAGTTAGAGATTTTCAAACATTTGGGTACTTTTCGAGAGGTCATTTTTGGCCAAAAACATACCTCAACTTTAGCCAGCTGCCAAAATGACAAGATTTGTGAACGAGATTTCTTCAGCTAAGTCAGCTTAAGATGTCCCCTACACAACCCTTTTAACAGAATTTAGTTTTATTGACAAGAATCTGCGAAATGGTAAAACCCGTAAAAAAATACCTTGACCCAATCTCACCCCAGACCCAATGTCACCCTCACTGACGGTATGGGGCTGTCCTTTGGAAAAGTGCTATCAAAACATTTTCAAGAAGAAATTTTCTGATCGGCAAAGTTGTAGGTTATGATAAGGACTATTAAAAAAGTTACACTCTAAAAAAAATTACCCATTTGTTTTTTTTTAAATAACTTTTTAACAAAAAAACTTGATTTTGACTAACTGTATGTACCCCCTCGATTTCTTTCATTTGTTATGTATGATATGTTTTAGATACCTTGCATAGAGAGAAAACTACCAAAAACAAGTTCTGATTTTTTTTTAAAAGGTTTTTTTTTTTCATTTTGGTTGTTTTGAAAACCTCTGACCCAAGGCGGTTAAAAAAAATACTAAAAAAGCAAAAAAATATATAATCTTGTTTTGTCGACCTATCTTAAAAATAAATATAAAAACTCTAGAGTTTTTCTAAGTACTACCCAATTGACGTTAAGTTATCAATCGATAATATCTTGGAAACCATTGATCAGGATTTCAATGTTAAAAAGTGAAATTTTCTCAACTTTTTGAAAAAGAATAAATCCAGATTTTTTAAATCACGACTTACATTTTGACCTTTGACCTTGTAAAAATGGAAAGTAAACTTTTATCCTATACACTTTACGAAATGTTTTTTTTTCTAATTTTCAAAGATTGAGTGGTAGTTATTGTATTGCAAATCTAGAAACAATGTGAAAAATATTAAAACTTCTAACATTACCTAACTAAATTAATAAAAATATTGAAAATTTTCCGGTAGTCACATTAATGCAAAAAGTATTTGTATTTGTAAGTATTTGAGGAATTATTCCAGTAAAACATAAAGTTTGATTTTTTAGCAACACTGTTATAAGATATTGGTACTTGAGTTGAATGTACAGGTTTTTTGTTGCTGGAAATAACTTCCGGAAAAATTTCGTTTCTTGTTTGATTGGTATTTGAAGAACCCCACTGATAAGTGATTGTCTTTGTGGGGCATGCCCACAGGGACGCTCACGCCAAATATCAGCTCATTTGGTTGAAAATTAGCTTGTCTCAAGCGGGTGAAACTTTGTATGAAAATTTAGAAATTATGATATATATGATAATAGCCGCTCACATTCAATGTAAACACTCAGTAAAGACCGTTTCAAGTTCGAATGCAAGAATGCACAAATTTTAAGGCACAAAAAAAAATTACACAAAATTAGACATGTTTTTAATTTTAAAGATGTATATCATGAAATGTTGTTTTAAATAACCTGTTTTGTTTTTTAGGCTATTTTTGCTATTGTTTTAAATTTTTTCGATAAGTATTTTTTTAACTACTTATAAAAATAAACGTCTTTGACCTCTTATCTAGACCGCAAAGTGGTTCAGTGAGGTCGATTTGTTATAACTCATTATTTATTATGTATCCAAATCCAAATCCAAGCATACGGTAGCTCTGCTATGTTCTTAGCCAAGTTATTGAATAAGTACTGTATTTTATAAACTTTACAATAACTGGTGCTTTCGATAGTTTTTATTACTAGGATGGAAATACCTACTATTATAATTAATGCTGAAAGAATGTTGTTTCCATACCAGGGCAAGGACGGCTGCGAGTACCATCTGGGCCTGACGCCCACCGGCATCCTGGTGTTCGAGGGCATCCAGAAGATTGGCCTCTTCTTCTGGCCCAAGATCGGCAAGCTGGATTTCAAAAAGAAGAAGCTCACCCTGGTGGTGGTCGAAGACGACGACCACGGCCGCGAGCAGGAGCACACGTTCGTCTTTCGGTTGCACAACGAGAAGGCCTGCAAGCACCTGTGGAAGTGCGCCGTCGAGCATCACGCCTTCTTTCGACTGCGCGCTCCCGTCAAGGGCCCGTCGGCGCGGCAGAACTTTTTTCGGATGGGCTCCCGCTTCCGATACTCTGGCAAGACAGAGTTCCAGACAACGCAGCAGAACCGAGCCCGGCGGACGGTCCAGTTCGAGCGGAGGCCCTCGCAGCGTTTCGCCCGACGTCAGTCGCACGTGCTGCGAGACCGCCAAAAGCAGGTCAATCCCGACCAGCAGCAGCAACAGCCATCGCAACAGCCTGCGTGTACCGCTGACGATGCTCAGCACTCCACGTCGGGAACGTCAACTCCATCCGCGAACACGGTGATCCACAACCACATCTCTGCGTCTGCGAGCAGTGCGTCGGACATTGGGCTGCACGTGGTGAATGGGAACCTGCCGTCGCTCAGCTCGAACAAGTCGATCTCGAGCAGTGAGGACATTGCGTACGGGGGCAAGTTGGGATCGTTCGGGAAGGCCGGCGTTGCGTACAAGTTAGTTTAATTTGGTAGGTGTTCTGGACTTTTTGAACATGATTTTATTTGATTCTAGACCCGATGAACACGTGGGCAAGCTGATTGACCACGATGTACCGTTTCTGCGGGCGCCCGGTGGCAGTCACCATCACGGGGGTTCGTTCGGCAAGGCTTCCATCAGTTCCGGGTTCAGCATCCGGACGAACTCGTCCGATCGGGACAGCCAAATTGACACGTTGATGAAGTCGATCGCCAAGGATCCGTCGCCGTCGCTGCACGGCGTGGAACTGAACGACGCCAGTAGCTTTAAGATCACCATCAACAAGACTTCGGAGCTGGAGACGAACAACGATACGTTGAAGAAGCTGGCCGTTTCGGCCACCCCGGAGAAGCCAAACAATCAGATCAAACTGTCGAACGCAGCGATAACGCCGCTGCCGCCCGGCCAGATCAAGTGCAATATTTTGAAAGGTTTGTGTGTGAGTTCTGCGGAAAAGGAGGTACGATTAACAACGGGTCTGATTTTAGCACGCGTCGAAGAAGAACTTCACCCGAAACTGACCAACCATCAGCTGTACGTACCAAGTCAACCGCTGCACGATGGACCGGACTCGATGAACGCGGCCACGTTTGTGTCGGTGGTAAGTACGCTTAAATTCTTCACGGTCATACTATCTGTTTGAACGTTGCCTGCACAACCAAATTTTGAACTCATCACCTGTTAATAGAGTGCTCAACAACAGATCATCAACTACTGCTAGAGTGTTGCAACTTGCTGCATCCGCTCGTTTGTTTTCATCCACCGAACTCATGCAAGCTTTATGTATTCTTATTTTTTTATTTCTAATTTCATCAAATTTTATACTGTGTGTGTGTTGTTTGGTTTGATTCTTTGTTTGCCAATTGTACCATATAAAAAAAAAAAAACAATATAATCACCACAACAACAAAAAAAAGGGCGGTGACAAGCTAACCCTGAATCTAACGGGAACCACGACTCCGACGGTCAGCGGTCACACCACCGTAACCACGATGATAGGCACCGCAAGTCCGGCGGTCATAACACCGGTGACCACACCGACCGCCCTTCCGTTCAAAAGCTTCCTCCCGTCGTCACCACTGCCACCGCCACCGGTCACGCCACCTCCCTCTCTCGTTTCCAACACCAGCACGACCGCGGTCCACAACAGTCTCCCCGATCAAAGCACCTTCCTGCTAAACAACGGATCTTCCCCGCCGGACAGCGTAACCGTGACGCACTTTTCCGAACAAAAGGGCGGCATCGTGGAGAAAATCAGCGTTCCTTCCGCCAGCATTCTGGACGCGGCCCTAACCGTTGAAAAACTCGTCAACCTCAACCCCTTCCTAAGCATGTCCTCTGGTCCGTCCTCCCCAACCTCCGTAATCGCAGTGACCACCCCCAGCAAAACCTCCACCAATCCCTTCCACAACATCTCCTCGAGCAGTTCCGGCAACTCGGAACCGTCCGAATCCGTGCCCAGTTCGCCTCCCCAGCATCAGCTCGAGTTCAAGAGTAGCAACCCGTTCAAGGACGTCGGCAGCAGGGCGCGCAGCAAATCCCCGGCCGTAATCACCAGCCGGGGAACGTCCCCCAGCGTGAACGGAACTAGCAAAAACAACGGCACTTCCGCGGCAGTAGAGCTGAAGGACCTGCGGAGAACGCCCAGCTTTGCTGGTAAGCGACGGTCGGTGGAGCTGGCGGTGCCGGTGGAACCGGTGACTGCGACGACGGTGATGGTAAGCGATTCGACGGATGCTGCTCCTCCGGGATTGGCGGTGAACACGACGACGCTCAGTAATGGAAGTGCGATGTTGGACGAAAAGAAGGCAGTTCAGGCGACGATTGCCAAGGTAGGTGAAAGAGTTGGTTTTGAGAGTTTTCGATCTTACGCAATCGGAAGATCGTTGCATGTTGGGATGAGGTTATGATAAGGGGATATCATCGTCTGCATGGTACATATTTCATTTTGGGAATCTGTCATTATTGTTCGATATATCATTATGTTTTGAGCTGCACTTCTAATTGTTAATCTAGTCTACTAACTAACATAAATATTACAGAATAAACTAATTTTCTTGAACGATTGTACAAGTTTAGGTTTTGAAACAGTTCTAAGAAATCGGTGAATAGTCAAAACAAATTTTCTCTTCTGAAAAAAAATAACTTGTTGGTATCGCAGAGGCAGAATGCAATCTTGTTGAAGAGCAAGAGTAGCACTCTCTTATATGTACCTCTGCTAGTGAAACTGGTAGGGGAAATATACCCATTTTAAGCCTAATAAGCGGTCGTGTTTGAATGATGCTGGATAATCTTGAGTGTTCCTTGAAATTTACTAAAACCAAGTACACCAACGAGTAGAGCAACTTTTTGTGAACATTTCTGTTTATTTTCTCTTTTATTAAAATATATGCTATTCCTTTTACAAGCATTTAAAAAAAATATGTCCCAAATGCATTCTAATCAGTCGAGTGCATTGGGCCACGCCCATTTTCCTGTTTTAAGCTTAGTTCTTTTTTTCTTCCAGCGCTCTTTTGGGTCTGCTTAGTGCTGCCAAAATTGATGAAATTTTAAGCGAACACTCACGAAAAGTAGCATTCATAGAGAAAATTTCCTGGCATAACTGGCTCACTCCAACAGGCGCTGCTGCATTAAATGCATTAAATTTGATCTTTTTGGCCAGTAAATGGCATAAATTTGCGTGCTTACTTGAGGAGGTGCTGTTGCTGGTAAGTTTATAGCCTAAATAGTATTTTTGGAGCTTTAATCGAGCATCAAACTCTTCATATGACGCTACGCGACTAGAAAGACAGAAAACCTGTCGGCCATATTCCGAGGCCACCTAAAAATAGAGCAAAATAAGAAGGTTCCTCCTATGTATTGCGCGTATTCTCCAAAAAGACACGCGGCAAACCAGCCTCGGAACGACGCGCCGCACTTTCGGCAAATGCGCGCTGTCAAATCCAATTGTCTTTTGCAAGCTGAACGTAACCAAACTTTTCGGCACCCTCAGTAAACGTCTAATCAATATAAATTGCTGTCGGATCTTTCCGGATCTCTCAGTAATTTTGTATGGTTTGACGTTTGCGGAGGGTACCAAAAAAACGTAAACAAATCACTTCGTGCATCAGCCAACACTGCGCGTTTCGTTTTTGTTGATCTTCGTCTTCGAATCGCTTGGCGCTGTTGCCAGATTTTTTATTGCACTAAAAGAGCAGAAAACAATGTCTACGGCACATTCTGAAATTCCGCGTGGCGTGTTACAGTACAGGGTACAGGTACAGTACCTTTGAAAGAAACGGACAATACCTTTCAAAACACATCATTATTTAAGGATGTCTTTATAGATGTCGAATCAACTGAAAAAAAATTGAAATGCATTTTCCTCCGTTGCTATTTTGCCAGTTTTGGACTTTTGGTAAAATTCCGATGTACAGTTCCGCCAAATTTATTTTCTTAAAAAAACAACATTTCGACGCCGTCGTGCTAACTTGTCGTACGTCGCTTTTTGACGTTCCTAGAAAAACGTGTTTTAATGTTTGACCTTGAATAAACAAAAACGAGAGCACGCAATGTAAACAATAACAAACACGTTTTGTGTGGTTGATCATTCTGTGCATCGTCCTGAAGTTTGGTTGAATTTGGTTGCTGGAGTCCCGAGTTATAATTACAAATGTTTACGGTAGTCGAGCTCGTACCTGTGTCAAACGCGTTCTGACCTGAAATCCCTTTGGCCAATTGTCGCACTTACATCAATTTTCAGGCTGTGTCAAGATAGCACGACAAGATTGAAACTTCTTTCATATGAAAAGTGACAAAAATGCACGGAGTTTTTTTTCGGTTTTTATTAAATATGTCAGGATTGAAATCTAATTTCCGGGATCTGTGAAGGTCAAAAGGTGAGGCATTGTTAGCTGCACAAAATGGCGTTCTTAACTCAATTTGGTCCAAAATGCACGTACGACAAGTTAGTACGACAGCGACGATTTTGAAACTAATGACTGTAATCATGTTAAATGTATTTCAAATCACAATTTTCATTAAGGGACCATCCACAAACCACGTGGACACTTTTTTTGGTAATCTCAACCCCCCCCCCCCCCCTCGTGGACAATTGTCCATACAAAAAAAATCTTTTTTGTATGGAGCGTGGACAATCGCCATACCCCCCACCCCCCCCTAAAGTGTCCACGTGGTTTATGGATGGTCCCTAACATGTAAGAAAAGTGGCCAGAAATCAACTAAAATCTCAAACATAATAAACATGTTTGGTTGGATAACCAACAAAGATTGAAGATCTGGCAACCCAGTCTCAAGTTATGGCAACTTAAGTTATAATTATGTATTTTGTTGATGCCAGACACTTGTGTGTAAACTATGTCCGGATCCGTCATCAGACCGAAATCGAAATACTTTTTCATATTAGTCCAATAGATCGATGCTCTGGCAACCCTGTCTCGAGTTATCACCACTTAAAAGAAACCCTATCTCAAGTTATGACAACTTAAGTTACGTTAACTTAACTTTGTAGTAGACAGATAATTCAGTGGGACGTATTCTCGGCCCATTTCTATTGTCAATTTCAATGTAATAAATAGCTCAAATAAAAGTGAGCAAGCAACTCTCTATTTTTGTAGTATCAGAAAATGTTGTAAGCGGCAAGCAGCAAAAGTGACGACAATAGGTCGAAAAGCTGAGTGTGTCGAAAATGGGTTCCCCTTAGTTCATTAAAACTAATTTTATTATTTAAAAAAAATCCACGATGTTTCTTTGAATTGAATTGAATTGAATGAATGATCAAGTACCTTAAGGGAACTGAAAAATAGAAGGTTTTCTGATCCGTCATATTAAACAATATTTCACAGTTTTTTTAACCTTTCTTATACTTTACTCGCAAAGACCTTTCAAGATTGAATTTGGGATTATGTTTAAATGTTTAAAGCTGTATGCAACTGAATAATAATAATCAGAGTTGGAGTTCGAGCGAGAAGAAGGAAAGCTTTGCTCACTCGCTCGCGTTCGCCTTTTCCCTCGCGCTCTTGCACTCGTCGTGAGCGTGTCGTGCTAGCCGATCGTTCAAAGCTAGCAATTTGTTTATCAGGTTTATGAATGCGATCGACGGGATGGTAAAGATGTGTAATTCAATCGTTTTGTTAATTTTTTTTTTCGTTTCCAATTCATTTTACTTTCCGCTCGGGGGCAATTCTGGCTCGCGAGCTGGGCCGTTCACGAGCGTTGGAGAGCACAGGGCTCTCGGCAGCTCGGGACTCGTGGCGAAAACATTCGAGAGAGGTTTTTCTTTCTCGCTTGAGCGCGAGAATTCCAACACTGAATAAAGTTTTGATTTAAGATCTGGGAACCCTTTTGGGCAATTATTCGTTGGGAGCACCATGCTAGGAAGTTTTGGTGTTGCGGGACCCTCTGGGATGGGACATTGTATTGCCACAAATGGCCTGTTCACTGTTTGCCGTGGTTATACCGCCACAACTCTTAATATTTTGTAATATTTTTATCGTTGAAAAAAATTAATGTAAAATCTATTAATTAACTCCGTAACTTTCAAACTAAAAATGTAGAAAAGTTATAGTCCCTTTACACAAAACTGCTCACTCAGTTTAACTTGATCAAACCTTTAGCTCTAGAAATCCACTCTGTGACTAATCTCTTCTACCACTCGAAAGTAAGTACACGTTTCGTAAGTATTGCTAACAGCATCCCGCTCACCAAAACTGCTTCCCGTGATCCTTTCTCTATATACCTAGTTCAGCGAATAATTGCTTGCCCTGTTTGCCTTTGCCTGTTTCTAGAGTATCCAACATCTTCTTCCCTAGTATCAAGGAACAAAAAAGCATGCTTTGTATAATTTGGCAAAAAGTATCCGATAACAACACCACCTCGTATTCTGATGGGACATTTCTTCTTCCAACCCCTCAACGTTTTGAACCCCCAAAAGGAAGCCCTCAAGGAGAACATTAAGCCCCACTCGATGCATATCTCGCCCTGGCTCGTCTCGTCCGACGTCGTGACCGGTTCGGCGAAGGAGGCCACCATCATCCGGAAGTCGGTTATAACTACGCAGCTGTAGGAACTCGACGCGTTTCTTCTTCTTCGTTGAGCTTGTAAAAGTGTTTTAATTTTACCCGCAGAATCACACGAAAAATTGTGTAGCAAAAACCTCTATTGTTTTATGTTTCAAGTACTTAAACCGACTTTATTTGTTGTAGCAGTAACAAACCAGAGCAGCTTTTGGCAGAAATGATGATGATCAGCTGCAGCAGCAGCGTCCAAGTAGTATTAAACGATCTCAACACATTCCACCACTGTTTGCCTTCCGCATTCTCAAGATCTTTGACATTGAAATCCTAAAGTTTAGCTGTGAAATCCATTTCGCCTTCGAAAGTGGTGCTTTTTCTTCGAAGAAACTACCGGAAACAACGCATTCCTGCTTTTTTTTGTTTGCCTCTATTAGCGTTAATCTGTTCTAACTAAACCGAAATACTTGGTAAGATTTATCAGAATCAGTCAGATTCGCCCCTGCTTAAACATTGTCTAAGTTGAGTGATGCTGTCCACATCGAATTAGTTTGTACCGTTTTTTCTTGCACCATTCAGAGAAGTACTTAAACCCCACACACACCTACGTAAACCACATCGACAGACCGACACATTAGTTTGTGTAAGTGCACTTAGAGATTCAGGTGCCATCATCATCTGGAAAACGAAAGGAAGCAAAAGAAAACTGAATGAATGAGGAAGTAGCCTAGTTGATAAGTATTTATTGAGAGTGTTTGCTGAAACATCGGTAAACAACTCTGTAAACATCATGTGTGTTTAGCAAAATGTGAAATAATTTTAAAAATTATGATCATGCAGAAAAGCAAAAAATGAAACTAGACAACAGGAAACACGCCACGGAAAACGAATTACATTAGCCGTAGTAAAAAAATCTATACTTATTCACTATAGCTTGTAGGAGCGGATTTTAGTGCAGTGCAAGAAAAGTTAAAAGCCTTAACAAAGTGAGAACGTGAATCAAAATTTTAACGTGTAAACGTGTATCTATTTACAGTCAGAGTATTTTTAAAATTGAAAATTTTTAAAATTTGAAAAAAGTTTTATATATATACATATACATACAACGCAAGCTACACAGATTGACGCTTGATTTGTGTACTTTTCAATATATATTATATATGAAATGCCTTATGTTTATTATATGTACTTCGAAACTGATCAGGAACTATCATTGCATTGATACTATTGATGGAAAACACAACGGTGAACTGTTTGAATTGCATTAAAAAGAATTGAATAAAAAACAAGATTGCAGTTCTGCAGACTAGTTGGCAACTTCCATGTGCGAATGATAGAGAGGAAGGATAAATCAATTACAGAAGTTTATATACATATATTTAGAAAACTTTTTGCAACAAGTGATGAAAAAATATGAATTAAAACCATGTTTAAAAGCAGTGTACTTGATTTGTCTGTAGTTATAAATGATCCGAAACTGTCCTTGGAACATTATTTGAAATCATATCACAATTCAGTAGATTTTGAATTATTATTATGTGAGCTTTTGTCAACAACGTCTGTGTTGTACCAGCCACCGCGAGTTTGTGTAGGGCAGAGCGGGGAGAGTTGATCCCCTTTTTTGTATCGCACGTAGCTCTCACAATTTATCACAAACCTATGAACTTTTGGCATGAGTTGAAATTTTAAACTATCAACTATGTTTTGCTGATGTGGATATTTGATCAGATGAGTTCTTTGAATCATGCCAACACATCAAAAAATCCGATGGTAAATTCGCATGCAAAAGCATGCACATTACCTTTGTGAGCAAAAGCATGTAATATTGTATGAGAAAACGTGTACACAAAAAGCATGTACAAAAGAAACAAAAAATAGATTTTGCATACCCCAAAAATAACAACAATCTGGTGAGAATCATATCCAGATTACCAAGTCAATGCCGATGAACCAGTAGGTTTCCCGTACGTCCTATACAGTCATCCCTAAGGCTACCAACTCTTGCTGAGCAAAAATCCGTACACTATGCCGATATGACAGCATGGTATAACAAAACTGTCAAGGAATTATTTATATAAATTGAATTAAATTAAATTTGAGAATTAAAAATTTAAAACTGTGTCGTTTTTACAGCTAACAAATTTCACAAAATGCTATCAGAGTGCTTATGACTTGCACGTTTAAAAGTATTCATACAATAAACCGTGATTTGAATCAACACATTATGTTCTTATTTTTTTGTTAAAAGTTTAAAAGTTTACGAAATGTCAAGTTTGCTTTAACGAATAATATCGTTCTAAGTGTTTTAACGAACATATATCCAAAAATATTGAAAAGGTCCTATAACATGTTAAACACAAAACTTTTAAACTTTTAAAAAAACTCTAGATATGTTAATTCAAATGTTCAAAGGTTTTCACAAGTTTTTGATGGCCTTTGGATCTTTTAATGGATAAATATATTTAGTAAGGAATTTCTAAAAGAACAATTCGAGATTTTTTTAAAAGGTTTTATCAACATATGAAAGACAATCAAGTTTAAATTGAGGAAATCCCGGAAAACTCTCCCTTTTCAAATCAAACTCACAGTAAAATATAAATAAAAATGTCTAGTTAACAAAAGCTTTGACCAAATGAAAAAAAACAATCCAATGATTAAAAAGTTGTTAAAATTCCGTACAAATCCGTAGTATGCGAAAAATTCCCTACAAAAATTCCGGCCTGTTAAAAATCCGCGATAAGGGTCGAAAATCCGTATGGTAAGGAAAAAATCCGTACAGTTGGTAGCCTTAGTCATCCCACATATTCGGAACACCCACATATTCGGAACACTTTTGTGGTAATTTGTCAATAAGATGCAAAATGCAACTTTTGCGCCGACCCTGCTATTTTTAGGGCCTTTATTTGGACATTCTCTTGCTATTTCACCAGTTAAAGTAGTACTTTTTAAACAAAAACTGCATTTCCTTGCACTATTTTATCCAGAGCAGCAAAACACTGCCTCCAAATTGCCTGTTCCATGATTGTGGGATTTTATTGTGCCTCCCACAATTGTGGAACACCTGAATTTAACTGATATTTTCACAAAACAAGTTATCAGACCATTCATAAAAACATTACTAAGCATGAGTTTTATTGGTTTCAGAATGTGAAGTCATTATTTTGTAAAAAATATGTACCCCTGGAGAGAAAAAAAAAGTTTTGTTTACATCGTCAGAAAAAAGTGTTCCGAATTTGTGGATTTCAAGGGTCAATGTTTTTCTTTGAAAACTTGATATAAAACGTAAAAATGTACAGCCGGTCTATATATCAATCGAAAGATCGCAAGAAAAGCTTTCAAATGAAGGTAAAAGAAAATCATTATGTTCAATTATCGATTTTCTATGATTTGTTGAACATAGGCCAATCTGTAAACTGTTCCGAATATGAGGGATGACTGTACTGTATTGACTATCGTATACAGTCAATACAGCATACGATGGGGAACTCACACCAACATCGGTGTTGATCCAACTAATTTCACAGCGGCGAGATAGCCGAGATTGTTGGTAATCTGAATATGACTTTCACCAGATTTATGTTATTTTTGGGGTGTGGAAAATGTATTTTGTTTTCTTTTGTACATGTTTTTTGGGAACACATTTTCTCATACAATATTACATGCTTTTGCTCACAAAGGTGATGTGCATGCTTTTGCATGCGATTTTACACAGATTTTTTTTTACTGTGAAGCGTTTTAAAAACAAATTTGAAACCGGAATTTTTATAATATTTCGGGAGTATGGACAAGTAGGCCGCTTCGTCTCTCTCGAAGGACGGGAAAAAAAGTTGACAGTTGGAATTGGAAACATTTTTTTTTCGCTTCAAAGTTTGAAAAAAATATTTGTCATGAATTTTGAAAATAGAATCACTTTAACGGGGTTTCCATTTGTTAACAAACAGTTTGCACGAACCGGATTTTATATAAAGATATTCGGAAAAGTGAAAATTTTACCATTTTCCGGGTCAATTTCACCGGATCTTTTTCTGTAGGGTTGTTTAGCATGCTTTTGGTAGATTTTTTTTTGGTTCAGTTTGTCATGCTAAACAACCCAACAGAAAAAGATCCGGTGAAATTAACCCGGAAAATGGTCAAATTTTAACAATTTCGGCGCCGCCGGGATGAATTTGCTCCAAGGCAAGACCGGAGGCCACGGATCGTCTTGCACCCTTCAGAAGAATTGTTCCCCAGACCATCTCATGGTATGCAAAAATCGTCAAATTTCAACGATAGACTGGTGCCGGACTGAATTGAATCCTGTTCCACTGGATTATCAATATGCTACTCGAGAACAGCTCGAAAATTGAAATTGCGCCTAAATGTATGTGCACTGAAGCTAGTGCGTTCAATGCAGAATCCATATAATGATCTACTTTGGTGGCGCATTTTGAAGCTTAAAAAATAGAAAACGTTGGGGTGTACCAACTAAAAAGTATACCTAACACGAGAAAGTGACCAAATCTCTAGTTAGTTTGCAATACGTCGTAACAGCCATGGCGACCTCCGATACTTATTTGATTTTTTTCTCTGATAAAAATCAAATTTTCATTTAATGTAACTTTTTAGTTGAATTAATAGACAAACATGATTATTTTGAAATGTTTGTGACGACCTTAAAAAACTGTTTTGTGAGCACGTAGAACTTTACTTCACATGCACTTAAAGTTTCGCGTCATCTCGGAGGGGCACATACGGCCATGTTAGTGGAAAAAAATTTGACATCCTGTCATTCGAGACAACTTAAACTGGGCAAAAAATGCCGCACGTGCTGATTCATATTTTCTTATCCACTGTCTGTCTCGATCTGCAAAAAAAATCCCTGATTGCCGCTTACGATCGGCACGTGCCTCCATTCGACATTGAGCCCCAAACCAAAAACATGTTCTGCGCCACCTTCAGAATCGTTGCAGTTTTGAGAGATTGCTATCGGCATTTGGATTGAATTATAAATTGGGTTCAGAGTTTTTGCCTTCCTCACTTTACTGAGGAATGGCTATAAAATCACTCGAAAAACGAACTTTTTAGT